>NC_083772.1:7263871-7286371 GCF_963514075.1 Conger conger
CTCTGTGTCTCTGTGTTTCTGTGTCTCTGTGTCTCTGTGTCTCTGTGTCTCTGTGTCTCTGTGTCTCTGTGTGCTGTTGTTGAACGTCCCTCTCTCTGCCCCGTCCAGCCCACCGGAGTCTTCAGCCGGCTCGGCAGGGGCGATGAAGAGGACGCCGAAGTCAGAGCCGGGGTCCGAGGGGAAGGAGAGGACCTGGGTGCGGAGGAGGAGGAGGATGATGAGGAGGAGGAGGAGGAGGAGGAGGAGGAGGAGGAGAGCGATGGCGAGGGCTCGGTGCTCCAGTACGCCGGCGTCCTGAAACGGCCCCTCCCCTCCCTGAAGCAAGTGGCGGCCTCCTCCAGCCAGCCGCCCCGCGAGCTGCCCGCCAAGGCCGCCCCCACCACCCTGCGTCGCCTGGGCAACAAGGCCAAGCCGCCCCCCTCCCCGTCCACGCCGTCAAACTCCTCCTCCTCCTCCTCCTCCTCCCCGGAACATCCCCCGCCCACCAAACTCAGCGTGCTGCAGAGACTGGGCAAGGTGCCTCAGGCCCCGCCCCCCGGCGCCGCCCCCCAGCTGCAGTCCGACACGCAGGACAGCCGCGTGACCAGCACCCGGCCCAAAGCGCTGGCCAGCTCCAAGGTCAGCAGCAGCACCGGCGGGGGGGACGGCGGGGGGGCCCAGATGGACAACGCCGGTGCGGTCAGCGTCTTCAAGAGGCTGGGCGCCAAGCGGACCTAACCCCCCCCCCCCCCCCTTTCCCCTCCCCCAAATGTCTCACACCCTCCCCTGTTTTAACCCATCACTCACCCGGCAAGCTGTCCCACCTCACAGTCCTCCACCATGGGTTTATAACCCCCCCCCGGACCCGGAAAGGGTGGTGCGCACGCATGCCAAGTCGGTTAAAGTTCATATATTTTTAAAAAGCATTTGATGTGTTTTAGTAAAGGGCGCGGCTTCTGCTGCCTCCGTGCTGCTCTGGGCAGCCCACCCTAAGGGCGGCAGGGCTTTTTGCGGTTGTGCAGGAGTAGGTTAGCTTGCCCGTGTCTACCTTTTGAGCACCCCTTTTTATCCTAAGTGCTATCCTAAGTGGCTTTAAGCTTCTACTCTTCCTTAACTTACAAAACCTGATCATGAGAATCATGTTTTTTTGTTTTTTTTTTCTTCTTACGGTTAAATTTATTATAATTATTGATGTGGCATGGCACAAACTAACATAGGAATGCTTGTTTGACTCCCTTCTCCTTGATTTTCTGTGTTGGTAACCATAGATGCGTAGCTACTAGATGAGATGCAATCTGTTTCCGGCCCCCGAATCAGTCCAAGGCGTGCTTGCTGTGAACCCGAGAACAGAATAAAAATCAAAGCGCCTCCTCGAATAGATTTGGGAGACTAAATGGCAATAGGGCTTACTGGCTCGCGTGCAACTAGTCCTTTTGCGAGCCTAACCTAGCCTGTGGCGAAGACGATCGCGCTGCTGTTCGCTGAAGTTGATGCTTGCCCGCTCGCCGGAAGAGACTGACGATGATGATGTTGAAGATGTCCTGCATTTGGATTGGTCGGGTACGGTCCCACGAGCGACGGCTAAAATACCAGGAAGGCGGCCCAGGTAACTGTCTCAACCTGCAGGAACATGTTTGTACCTCAGCCTCCCCTCGACCTGGCCGGCCTCCGCCCGTTCGCTGCTCGGCTGCAGCCGGGACCCTGCCTTGAGGATGCGGGCGTTCATTTTGATACCTCCATGAGCTCCACCACTTCACCCCCCCCCCCGGGTGTACGTCCGACGGGCGGGGGGGGGGAAAGCCTCGTTAAAAGATGTGCCGGTTTACCAGCCAGCTGCGCCTCGGAGCTGGAAATCTGCCTTGTTTCCCGGTCTTCTAAAAGCACCCATACCGAACAGGACAGGAGAGCAGCGGTGGTCCTAAAGACCAGTTTCTGTTTTGTGCTCCAATTGCAGATTTTGTATTTTCATTTGACTTTTTTCCTTTTTTTCTTTTTTTTTAAAAAATTAATTATAATTGTAATGCTACACCAGACCTTTGCTACACTGTACAGATGTCAAAGTTGCCACAGGAAGAAAAAAAAAAACTGTTTAGCTGGGTAGTGTTTTTTAAAAAGTAATGTAACAAGACCTCTCGTCTTGCATAAGTTTTCATGAGGGAAAAAAAAAAAAGTAAACACTGACAAACTTGTCTGCCTTTTATTCTCCTCATTCTCGCGGTTTGAACCGATTACAAGTGCAGGATTTAGTCATTCACCTGTGACTCCACAACCAGTGCAGAAAAAAAAAAATATATATATATGTGTGTGTGTGTGTGTGTGTGTGTTAGTGCGTGAATGTATGTGTGTTAGAGCGTGAGGGTGAATGTATGTGTGTTAGTGCGTGAATGTATGTGTGTTAGTGCGTGAGGGTGTATGTGTGTTAGTGCGTGAATGTATGTGTGTTAGTGCGTGAATGTATGTGTGTTAGTGCGTGAGGGTGTATGTGTGTTAGTGCGTGAATGTATGTGTGTTAGTGCGTGAGGGTGTATGTGTGTTAGTGCGTGAATGTATGTGTGTTAGAGTGTGAGGGTGAATGCATGTGTGTTAGTGCGTGAGGGTGTGTGTGTTAGTGCGTGAGGGTGAATGTATGTGTGTTAGTGCGTGAGGGTGAATGTATGTGTGTTAGTGCGTGAGGGTGAATGTATGTGTGTTAGTGCGTGAGGGTGTGTGTGTTAGTGCGTGAGGGTGAATGTATGTGTGTCAGTGCGTGAGGGTGTGTGTGTCAGTGCGTGAGGGTGAATGTATGTGTGTTAGTGCGTGAGGGTGAATGTATGTGTGTTAGTGCGTGAGGGTGTATGTGTGTCAGTGCGTGAGGGTGAATGTATGTGTGTCAGTGCGTGAGGGTGAATGTATGCGTGTTAGTGCGTGAGGGTGAATGTATGCGTGTTAGTGCGTGAGGGTGTGTGTGTCAGTGCGTGAGGGTGAATGTGTGTGTGTTAGTGCGTGAGGGTGAATGTATGTGTGTTAGTGCGTGAGGGTGAATGTATGTGTGTTAGTGCGTGAGGGTGAATGTATGTGTGTTAGTGCGTGAGGGTGAATGTATGTGTGTCAGTGCGTGAGGGTGAATGTATGTGTGTTAGTGCGTGAGGGTGAATGTATGCGTGTTAGTGCGTGAGGGTGTGTGTGTCAGTGCGTGAGGGTGAATGTGTGTGTGTTAGTGCGTGAGGGTGAATGTATGTGTGTTAGTGCGTGAGGGTGAATGTATGTGTGTTAGTGCGTGAGGGTGAATGTATGTGTGTTAGTGCGTGAGGGTGAATGTATGTGTGTCAGTGCGTGAGGGTGAATGTATGTGTGTTAGTGCGTGAGGGTGAATGTGTGTGTGTCAGTGCGTGAGGGTGAATGTATGTGTGTTAGTGCGTGAGGGTGAATGTATGTGTGTCAGTGCGTGAGGGTGAATGTATGTGTGTCAGTGCGTGAGGGTGTGTGTGTCAGTGCGTGAGGGTGAATGTATGTGTGTTAGTGCGTGAGGGTGAATGTATGTGTGTTAGTGCGTGAGGGTGAATGTATGTGTGTTAGTGCGTGAGGGTGAATGTATGTGTGTTAGTGCGTGAGGGTGAATGTATGTGTGTCAGTGCGTGAGGGTGTATGTGTGTTAGTGCGTGAGGGTGAGTGTATGTGTGTCAGTGCGTGAGGGTGTTTGCTCTTGTGTGAGAGGGTCGACCTCAGCTGTCAGACAGTGGGCTCTGCCAGGTCTTGCAGTCAAAGGAAAAAGGACCAGTGATGCCCCACCTGACCTCATGTGCTGCCGGTCGATGTCCTCAAACCCGGCTCTTTCACAGCGGGGGGGGGTCCGGGGGGGTCCGGGCCGGGGCTGTGGGCCGGGGCTGTGGGCCGGGGCTGTGGGCCGGGGCTGTGGAGCGTCCATCTACACGGCTTTTCAAAATGGATGCCTGACGGTTTTCAGGCATCCATTTTTTAACCCCAATGTTGGGCGCCGTGGTTTCTGGTTAAAGGTCCCGCATTGTGGAAAATGACAGTTCCCTAGCTATGGGTCTTATAAAGGAGTTGACTGTGTTGTAAAACCTCAAAATGCACAGTCTCCAAATTAAATCCTCACTATCCGTATGAAGAAAAGTTGTATTTAAATGAGCAGTTTGGGCTTTGGTTAAGTTATGACATAATGATACGCCGTTTGGTTGAGTTTTAACATCATAATGATAAGCTCTCGGCACAGACACTGTTCGGTTTGTTGGAGCTAGCCAGTTAACAGAGTTTTCACTTGTCAATGAGCCTTAAAGACACCGACACTAAAATGGCCTGTTTGTGGTAAGACTTGTGAGGTGCTGGAGAATAGAAATGTAAAACTGGATTGAGATTGTTTTTGGTTCTTAAAACCACACAAACGTCTTTATGGATATCAGGACTTACTATAAACACTGCCAAAGTGTACAATATGGGACCTTCGCATTGGACATTATTATCGGAACAGAGTGCCTCAATAAAATAATTGTTGAGGCGCACTATGCTCACCAAACTTTTACAGGTAGAATGCGTTTTACCTTGAAGAGGTGTGATGCAAGAAATGGCTGAATGCAATCTATTGAAACACACATAGACACACACACACACACACACACACACACACACACACAGAGCTTCTAAGTTAATTGTTGCTGGGTAACCAGATGGCTCCCCGTGATTAAATGGTGTTGTTGACAGTGAAATATTGACTGTCTGAGGCCTAAATCTTTCTCTGTTCAGGAAACCCCAGAGATCCTTCGCCCATTATCGGTGGATGTTCTGGCCATTTGTCTGTAATTCTGCCTCTATTTAGGAGCCATTTAAATGAGTCTTCCAGTCGTTTCCACTGCTGCTTGATTTAGGAACTGAGGGCAGCACTAAGCTTTTGTGAAGCCTGTAATAGGTGGAGCATCATGTTACCACTCATTTGTTTGAACAGAGTTGTACAGAGCAATGGTTATTTGTTTGAACAGAGTTGTACAGAGCAATGGTTGTTTGCTCCTGCTTTTATCAGTAAATGCCACTCATTTTTCATATTGAGCAGATTCATTGTCTCAAGGTGATTTTCAGTTTTTCCACTTACAAGACCCATATTCTTCACTATAGAATATATATCATAATCAGAATAATGTTATATTATTTTCAATGTAATCTCTGAGAACACGCACAAGTTGATAATTTTTAGTTTTTTTAAATTTATTTAGTTTTTAGAGAACTTGTATATTTCACTTAATTTTTCTAGTTTTCAGTAATCTTAATGCTGGATCATACACAATGGTAACACCACAGACACGAATGAGTAATTTCATAAGCAACGGTAAACCCACAGACACTAATGCGTGTCAAAATTTGATTTAGCTGTAAAAAAAAAATGTTTTTCCTCAGGTCATTTGCAGCTCTTAGAAAATAATCACCCAGGCTGTGCTTATAAAACTGACCGCTTGCGGGTGTCGGTTTATAAAACCGATTCTGGTGGTGGTGTCGGTGCACTTAGGTGTCCAGGCAACTCGCTTGGACAACACGCAATACAAGTTTGCACAGGTGCATACATGCCTCGTTGCCTTTTTGAAGCGACCTCAGCATCTAGAGTTGACCTGCAGAGTGTGTCTAGGCACATTTTCTTCCTTGCCTTGCTCCACTTGCTCGTAAACACGATTTCGTAGTTACTTTGACGTTTTCTGCAGTCTGTTTCAAATTCAGGTTGATAAACATTATTGTAGGCTACAGCCGTGCCTATGCTAATTGTGGAATTGAAATAAACAATGTTTAAACTGCTCATTGTTTTCACATAGAAATCAATGTCGGGCTACAACCACACTTTGAATTATTTAATTATTATATGTGTTCGGCTATACCACGAATTTGACTTCGATAAGTTGCCCTACTATTGTACAGTAAAATAGGACACAGCTGGTTAGACGTGAATACAGTATTGGAGCATAACTCGTTCTCGACAATTATTTACAAGAAATCTAAGATAGAAAATGCTGTTTCTTGTTATTGTTGATGAAAATGTAAAATATGAAGTAGCTTACTGTACCTCTTGAGCTGTAAAGCGATGTAAAGCACCATCATACTCTTAGTCGTGTGAGGACCACGACTTAAGAAATCACGCTCGTGATGCAGCAGGATCGCACGACTACACCCCCCCCCCCCCCCTTTTTAACTCCCATCATGCATCGCGGGCAAAGGGTTAGTTCGCTGTCTGTGGTGCTGAAGCTGCGCGTGCCGGCGACTCAAGCGCAAGAGGGGAGCTCAATCGAGCCTACCGCTTTCACCCAAGATCACTCTGTAAAACCACCGAGCAAGGGGAGACGGGGACAGAATCGTAGCAGAGGGGGAAGCCAGTACCACAATCCACAAAGGTTCTCACTTGTCTTTTTGCATAGACTCGAAATAATTTTGTTTTTGTTTTTTTGTAAAGCTAGCTTATTTTTCTGCGAGCTCTGCTTTTTTCTTTCTTTCTTTTTTCTGCTGAATTCTGACTCCCGCTTGAATCGCATCCTTTATGCACAGCACGCTGATTCAGTCCTCCCAAGGAAAACAGGCATTCGTGTCGGAACAGCATGGCCTGCTGCTATCGCGCACACTGAGAGATATGGAAGCCAAGCAGCACTCGATCAAAAGCCTGAAAAGCTACCCAGAGGCGGGGGGCCGAAGTCTGGCGGCGGCTGCGGGTGCGGACGTTAGCGGCGGCGGTGGTGGAAGCGTCGGGTACCGTGCCGGTGCGGCAGAGCTTGAGATGGAGGCAAAAATACAGAAAGCGGTGGACTTTAAGGTGGAGGGCCACCGCTGCTACAAGGAGAAGAAATTCCGGGAAGCGATAGGGAAGTATCATCGGGCTCTGTTGCAACTGAAGGGGGTACATGTAGCCGAGGGGACCACTGGCTCCGAGGTTAACCTACTGAACCAAGCCGCAGTCAGGCTGACCGAAGATCAGCGAAGAGCCGTGGAGAACACGGAGATCGAGTGCTACGACAGCCTGACAGGTGAGTCGCTGCAGTTGACCTCCTTCGGGTCCGCGAACCGAGAAATTATTGGATTGAGAAATCTCGAATACCATTGTTCGTTCCGCTAGAGCGGTTGGAGGAGAGAGACGAGTCGGAATCGGGATTATTGTGTAAGAGCTCGATACAGGCCGCCGCTGTGTGCTTTGCCTAGCTTCTGAGATATAATTACCGCGATCATGCATTACACAAATAACAGGATTGCGTTGTCCTGAACATAAAAGGTCTTAAATTCTCTCAATGCAAACCCTGAGGTAATTTGAAAATTAGGCTAATGCGAGAGTTACCACGGCCATAGATAGGTCTTTCAGCCTCCAAGCTTGATTTACAAGGAACTCTTTTATTCAATTTCCTCTCCAGTCGCACAATCACTTTTGTTTGCATATCGCTTTTTGGGGGGTTCTGTGGAGGGAGGGGTGGAGATGGCTGGCCTAGTTAGTTCTCTGAGTTTGTTTTTCTCGCTCTCCGCTGAACATTTTTAACACATTTTTATGGTTCCCTCAATCTGTTTCTTGCTTCTCCTTGGTTTCGTCTTCGGCCACTTTGCCGTGAACTGGCCTTCGGCGTGCCGTGATTCTCAAAGATTTGCTCGCGCCCTGTATCCAGGGAGATTCAATGACCAGCAGCTGTCAGTTGTTATGCACGAGGTACCTGCTTGTCTGGTGATGTACTTATCGGCTATCAATTGCGCTAAAATTAAGGCTCCCCTCCATTCAGGCCGAGGGTTCTTGCATCATTGAAACATCGTTACAGAACGCTGTGAGAGCGCGGTGCTTGTTCAGCACCTTAAAACCTGTCCAGTCATGGGTTGAGAACGCATTTGTAATCTTCGCCCTGTGAATTAAACATTAACACAGAGAGGAACTGTGTCGGGTGGAGATTACGTTCGAGGGCGAAGAGAGACTTCCCTGCGTTCAGCGCAAAGCTAGTGCGTCACGGATGCTCCAGGTGGTTGTGTTTTGTTGCTGCACTGCAACGGCCTGTGCTGTGTGTCACAGTGGGGTGAAGGTCAGCTGTTGTTCTTCGCTCTGCTGGTCTGTGGCGCGTGTTCCTGTGGGGGGTAGGGGGAACATTGACTAGTGCGATCACCGTGGTGATATTTCTTGAGCTGTTTGTGCCGTCTCTGCCCTCTCGGGGGGACGGGAGCACGGGCGCGCTCCCTGGGAACGTTTCGATTGGGTGAAACTGCACACCGGGCCAGTAGGTCTGCAGTCGAGGGAAAGAGCAAAGTGGCACTGGCCTTCTAGTGTTTCTGTCTATCTCAGCAGCAGTGATGAACTGTAGCGGGAGCCGGGGGGGGGGGGTGATGGACAGAATGCTCTGTGACCTTTCATTCGCTCACTGTCCATGCTGACATTGCTCTGCATGTGTGCAAGTGACAGAAGAGGCGGAGGGGGGGGGGGGGGGTGGTCTATCAGTCTC
Source organism: Conger conger (assembly GCF_963514075.1). Taxonomy (NCBI): domain Eukaryota; kingdom Metazoa; phylum Chordata; class Actinopteri; order Anguilliformes; family Congridae; genus Conger; species Conger conger. The sequence continues at coordinate 7,272,280 of NC_083772.1, forward strand.
GATCATTTCTTTGTTGTGACCTGTGACAACAGTGACAACTTTCTTTTTAAACTAAACGGACAAACTACAAAAAAATCTTATCAACTGATTTTGTGATAGATGGTGTGCTCGACAGCACTGTGGCACAGCTTTGGGCAGGGGAGTGGCGGAGGAGGAGGGTGAGAAGGGAGGAGAAATGGAAATGAAGGGCTGCTTGTTGCTGGGATGTGTCTGACAGCAAGTGCTTCTGGGAGATACTAAAAGAAGAGGAGGATGGAGGAAGCCGGAGCGTTGAGGGGGGGAACGGCAGCGTGTCGCCCGGAATCCATTCCCCCCCCCCCACGCTAAAGGGAGCACTGCGTTTCCTGTCATCATTTAATCATCTGTGTGGCTATTCAGTCATGTTTTCTCTCCAATCGTCATTACAATCTCTATCATCATTACAGTTGTCATCAGCATTACAGTGACAGATCTGTAGATTCTGAGATATGTGTGACAGATCTGTAGATTCTGAGATATGTGTGACAGATCTGTAGATTCTGAGATATGTGTGACAGATCTGTAGATACTGAGATATGTGTGACAGATCTGTAGATTCTGAGATATGTGTGACAGATCTGTAGATTCTGAGATATGTGTGACAGATCTGTAGATTCTGAGATATGTGTGACATATCTGTAGATTCTGAGATATGTGTGACAGATCTGTAGATTCTGAGATATGTGTGACAGATCTGTAGATGTTGCAAGGTGAGATAATAGATCATATGCTCTCCTTTCCCCAGCCAGAGCGTAAGTTCCGTTAATTTCAGTTAAATCCCCATTCTGTGGATGGACAAATACAGGAACACTACAGACCCGTAACGTAAACACAGGAGTGCAGAAACAAGACTACACATGGGCAGGTACAGTCACACACGCTCACACACACGCTGCGCGCACACATACACACATGAACTGTAATGCGTTGTTCTTATTGTACAGTACCTACGGTAAATACCTTGATAAAAATGTTTTATAATACTTTCCTGTCCATTCTTATCCATTTACTGTATGTCTGGCTGTTTTCTTTGAGTCTGTCAATCTTGTAATTGAGATCTCTTCCCTAGCTGACAATAGAAATCAATATATTTTTTAAGCCTTATTGGTGGTGGCTATACCTTTACTAGTCGTGTTTATTATATGAAATTGGTTATGATTTCTCTCGTTTTTGTCTATTCACTGTTGATTACTTTTTGGTGTGCAGAGAAAACTCAGATAATGTCAGATTCATCACAGTGCTGGCCTTATCGCGAACCTCCAAGCCTCGATGATGAGAGAAAACTGCCACGCCACCCCTCTTTTTTTCATCTGCTGCCAAAACCCGTCACATGGAGCAAAATCTGGAAGAATGCAAATCAGCAGAGGAGAAGAGGGAGGAGGAGAGGACGGGTAGAGTAGGGCGGACGCTGGAGGAGAAGACCGGAGGGGATAGGGGAGAAGAACGGAGAAGAGGAAGATGGAGGTAGAGGAGCGGAGAGCGTTCGGGAGAGGGCAGGGAGCCGGAGGGAGGGAAGGCGGGAGGAGGAGGGTGGAGAGGAGGTAGGCAGAAAGAGGATGAGAACAGACGGAGGCGGACTGGTGGAGAAGGGGAGGAGGACAGAGGAGGAGTGGTGGAGAGAAGATGAGGGGCGGGGCTTATTCCCCGTGCTCGTGGTGACAGACAGGGTGGTCGGCCATTGAGGCTGAGGGGCCACGAGTGCCAGAGCCACAGATGGCGCGGAGTCACTGCAGGGGCCCCGCTGGCCACTGGGGCCACTGCACTGTACTCTACTGTATGGCATCACCGTCCCAAGCAGCCAATGAGGGGGTGCGGTGGGAGAGGGAGAGAAACCGGGCAGGAGCTGAGCAGAAAACGTGAACATAGGGGAGGGTACGGAGGGAGGGGTGGAAGAACAGGGGATGGGGGAAGGGAGGAGGGTATGGAGGGAGGGGTGGAAGAACAGGGGATGGGGAAGGGAGAAGGGTATGGAGGGAGGGGTGGAAGAACGGGATGGGGAAGGGAGAAGGGTATGGAGGGAGGGGTGGAAGAACAGGGGATGGGGAAGGGAGAAGGGTACGGAGGGAGGGGTGGAAGAACAGGGGATGGGGAAGGGAGAAGTTGAGGTTGAGGGGCCTGGGAGGGAGTGAAGGATGGAGGGAGCAGAAAGAAAGGGAGGGCCATCTCGATGGTGCTTTCTACACCTTTGTAAGAAAAAAAGAGAGAGATGGCAGCACGCCGTCATTGCCGCTGTTTTCTGTGGTTGTTTTTCAACATAAGTGGGGTGGGGGGGGAGGGGGCTGATAAGAAATCAAGTCCGAAACCGGCTGTGTTATTTCAAGGTTCCGAGAGCTTGGGAGGGTTGGAGAGCTTTGTCACGACAGTAAATAAAGACGGGGAGAGAGGGGGGGGGGGGGTGTGAACGAGAGAGGTCTCCAATTTAAAATAAAAAACGCAGCACTTACAGTCAGGCAGAAACAGATGCCCAGGTTTAGTGATGAAGAAAGAAAGAGAGGGAGGGAGGGAGGTAAGGGTCATGACCATGGCGATTAATGTTAGCTAGCTTCTGTTCTGAAAAGGCTCTTCTGCGGATTATTACACATCTCACTTTCGCTGTCCCACTTCCGTCGAATTTGTTGGAAAATCAGCTGTAATTGTGCTGCATGCAGTTGCATCCAGGTGTGTTAAGTGCTGTGAATGCTAATGCCCGGTGGTGTTCAGTGCAGTGGTACAGTACAGAGTGCATACAGTTGTGCTTGCTGGTGTTCAGTGTCTCGATTGTCGGCGTTTGTGGGTGTCTGTGAATTTAGTTCAGTTCAATTCGGTTTCATTGTGTTGCGTTTTTACAGACAGACTGCCGCAAATATGTTTTAGAGAAAAACAGGAAATAGGAAGAAATTTTTTTTACGATTGAGCCCCCCCAATCCAGAAAATGACTAAGGTGGACACAGGTTATGCGGACATCTCTGGGTGAATGCATCAGTGAATGTACCCTGCTGTTTCCAGGAGAACAGGTCAGCCAGGGACAGCATCCGTACTACTCCGTCTGCTGCATTAGTCTGTTGAGTTTCGCCCGGGTGCTCCAAGTGAATACGTCCTCTTCTAAATCAGCGCACAAAATGTCCTCTGCGGTTTGGCAGCACGCAGAAACAAGGAATCAAATCAACAACCGCTCTTTTATCTTCAGACACGTATTTCCAACGTGACGACATTATGTAGGAGGACACCGAGTTTAGACCGACGACATTGTTGTTAATAGTTACGAACGGCCCGTGTCTGCGCTGCGTTCTCATTAATAATAAAGCGAATGTCGGGTGAAGTGACTCAGCTGAAGTACTTGTTTCGAGTGCCGTAGAGCTATAGCAGGTAAATAAACCATATTTTATGACCCTTAAAAAGAACACATTCAGTGTCTGAATGTGAAGAAAATCACACGACAGTACAATGTGACACAATAATTGGGGGTATATATATATTAATTTTTTTTGCTGTGGTTGCTCTTATCTCGTGGGATGATCTATGCAGTACGTTTGCTGTGGCGTCTGTTTCCACGGACGACGGAACGCGCAACCTTAATGAGGGAACCACGAGCTGGAGAACGCACCAAGCAGCGCCCGGGTTGTCCAGGGACTCCAATTAGAAACGCAATGTACAAGCACCTGTTTGCGATGCTCGCTTATACATTCACAACATGAACTTGCTAGGTACAGCCAGACGCGAGAAACGACATGTTGGCAAGTGCGTACGTCAACATTGGCATGCGGTGCTTTCAAAATAACGACTTAAAAATAATAATTTGAAGAATTGGTACGCTCTCCGGTGATCTGTCTGACTGATGGAAAGATGAGAACGCTCCAGACTCAATATCAGAGAATGCGGCAAAAACATTTTTATCAGATGCTGACCAACTAACATGCATGTTATTTGAATTTTCCTTGTTCCAGGGTCAGCATGTACCACATTACCCATCATATTTGTTTTGGAAAACTCAAGCAGTGCATGTGCAATCATAATTTGTTATTTGGAGACTGGAATGGAAACCGTATTGTCAATTATTTATTTAAGTTGTGGAGAATTGTTATATGGCCAACTTTTTTTATCTGGAGCCTGGAGGAGGGCCTTTCCTCCTCGGGGAGCCTGTCTCCTCCAGCCAATCTTCTTCAGGTCGCTCAGAGAATCGGTGGCAGGACACATACCACACGACAGGGAGCCAAGGAAGGTTTCTTCCGTGTGCTGGTCCTTACATAGAGGGAACGAATCGGAAACGAGAGAGTGGGAAATTAACTATACGTATTCCTCGGCCTCGCTGTGTAGAAAATGTGCTTGTAAGTCACTTTCACTTACGTGCTCTCATTTTAAAAGTGGGGACATCATCAGTGCAGCCCGTTGTTAGTGTGGGATTGGGTCTTATCACGCCTGAACAGAGCAGGGAGTCAGCGAGAGGAATGAAGGGATACTAAATATTTGAGGGCGGCTCGAGAGAGAGAGACATGAATTTTTTTGCAAAATGAAAGAGGGATGGGCGGAGGGACAAAGAGAAATGATGACTGAACGAGTCGAAGGTTTGGAGTTACCCGGATTTAAAAGAGAAAAATTAACTGACTAAAACAACATGAAAGAAAGAGCAATAGACGTGTTTAAGCACGGCGAAGAAGGTTACTGCGTGAGTGAGTTCTTACTGTAGCATCAGTGTAATGGCAGTTCTCTGTATCAAGCCCGGTGATTGAAGACTGCTGTCTGGGTTGTTAACACCAAAGAGATCCCTGCCTGCACATAGAGGCACTGGGTGATAAGGCACTTTATGATATAATCTGTCCAACTGCCTGCCGAGTTCAACCATATTTGCACTACAGTAGCTGGCTGTATTAGATTTCTGAGCTGAAGTTGGACGCCAATTCTCTTGTTCATTTTTGCCATTAGCTGCAATGTGCACTTGGCTTTAATGCTATTAAATATTAAACCTACCATTGCCATTTACAATTTAGCCATTTAGTAGATGCTTTTACCGACTTATTTTAAATTATCTGCGTAGTCAGCTAAGTCTTCAAGCGGTGGCAACCAAAGAATATACGGGGGATTGAGATGTGTGAGACCTGCACTGGTTCATCGCTGTGTTGCTCATGAATATCGGATGGGGACGGAGGGGGTCTAGGAGGCGTGAGCTGCTGGTTAGAGGGGTAGGGCCCCAGGTCTACCGTTAACTTTCCGGAGAGAGATAATTACAGCAAGACTGACAGAAGTGTAATCACTGCAGACGGAGATGGGCTTTAAAATCACAAGCCTTATATTGCCGCAAGTGCTGGCCTTGACGTTTTTTTAATGCTGAAAAAAGATGAGCAGGTTTCTTGATTCCAGTCGTGGAAATGGATGCGACTGAGCGAGACAGAGCGCCGACAATCTTTGCTCTGCAAGTTTTAATTTCCGCCGCTTCCTCTCTTATTTAATTCCGTCTCTTCTCCTCTATGTTTTTTTTGGTCTGCACTGCCTGCAGGCCTTCTGCAGAAAGGCAGACGACATTATTTCATCTTGTCTTTTGTTGAACAGATTTTGAAACACAATCTAGTACTCGTGCGCTCACCCACCCACCTGTTTGACTCTCCACCTGCCGGATTTTGAAAACAAAAAACAAACGTGGGGTGGGAAAGTTAAGCAGAAACAAACAGAAGCCCAAAAGCTAGTGATTTCCTAATTTCCTTTACACAAAAATGAGATGAATGGATTTTCTTTGTTAACTCTCTCTCAGGAACACAAACACAGTCATCGTTGATTTATGGCTTTGGCCTGGTCTTGCCATGATCAGGGGTGCGGAAGCACGAGGGAAGAGGCAGAAGAGCAGGCAATAGCAACGAGAGGAAATAAATATTAATACTCTGACACATTGGCTGCTGGGTGCGGCATGCGGTGGTTGCTACGCCACTGATTGAACTGGGACAGAGGTTTTTGCTTTCCGTGAACAGGCAAGTCCATTCGCTCGCATTCTGTTTTGGTACCAGCTGTTGAGGGGTTTGGGGTGCATGTGGGGGCCACCCTCTGCACCCTCTGTCCTCCGCATATAGAGGACCACTGCCTCTTCTCTCCGGGTCACTGAGGAGGAATCGGGTGGGCGTACCGCACGGCTCACCCTTGGGGTCCATACTCATACTCAGGGCACACGTTTTGCTGCTCAGCTCCATGCCCTGGAAGTTGTCTCTGGGCTTGTGCTGTTTTACTGAACAGTGACTGCTGGCAAGCGATTCTCGTTGCCGTCCCTTTGATGCCTTCTTGATCTTGTGTGTGTGTGTGTGTGTGTGTGTGAGAGAGAGAGAGAGAAAGTACAAAGAGCTGTATGTGTTAACGGCCATTAGCCATTACAGGCTGAAACTGGATCCACTGAAAGCTTTCAGGGACTCCAGTGGGAGATGATGATGCGAGTTCAGGGAGGGAGGGAGGGGGAGAGGAAACAGGGGATGGATGGATGGATGGATGGATGGATGAGGGCGGACATGGATAGTTCTTTCTTTCGCATTGTAGTTGTAGGGGGAGGTTGATTGATTTCGATTACCGAACCTGCGGGCAAAGCTTTACACAAACGCCTTGGCATCCATGTCTGCACATTTGCACATGCTAGCATTTGATTATAGTGTGATATTAGCTTGTAATGTCTGTCCATTACCCTTTAACCTAGAGTTGTAACTTCCTGTCTGCTGACCGAGCAGTCTTCTAAGAGCAATCTCTCTCTCTCCCTCTCTCTCTGTCCCTTGTCTTTCTGCCTTGTCTTTCTCTTAATCCAGAAGGTGAAAGTGTAGTGTAGTGTAGCGTCTCAATATTTTCTGTATTTTCTGGACAGTGTTTGTGGTGAATACAAAGAAGGATGTCGGAAAGAAGGGGAGAGACGGGGAGAGTGAGGAGGGAGAGAGAGAGAGAGAGAGAGAGAGAGAGAGAGTCAGGGTAGTCTCCACAAGAGCACCAGCATTGTGATGTCTCCTTAGCAACAGCAGCAACTTAGCGACAACACCGAATCACACACGGACAGCCTCCTACTGTAATGGTTACCAAGGTGTCATTCTGGCCCTTTTATGTCAAATCACATGACATCGCGCTGTAGATCTGTTTTGCAGATGCCCAGGTGTCCCTGGCACAGTTTCAGCTCGACTCCTCTCCCTTTCCCTCGTTTGTTTTTTTTTTTTACATTTTGAGGCCAGTCTTCCTTTGTTCAGTTTTTTTTCCCTCATCCTCTGACTTTTATTTTGAAGAGGCTCGACTCCCCCAGTGCACTGATATGGTGGGACGGGGGGGAAAAAAAAAGGGCACTGTGTGGATTTCTGAGCCCCCGCACACTGCACACCCCACCCACACACCCGCACCTCCAGCTCTGGGGTGATGTTTGGGTGGCAGGGGGAAGTGGCAACACTGTTACACAAACATCTCATTGCATAATCCCCCCCCCCCCCCCCATCCGCATCCATCCATGTGTATTTCAGGGTCAGCTCACACTCTCCGCCAGATAATCAGCCCCAATTTTTTGGCTTTCCCAGGGATCTCTGTGTGCCAGGGAGTGCAGGGAGAGTGAGGGTGGAAAGGAGTGAGTGGGAGGGAGGTGGGTCGGAGAAGAAAGTGGGGTTTCATGAGCTAAGTAGAATGCATTACTTGGGATGGGTAAAAATAGCTGAACTGAAATGTGAAAAGGAACCTCCAAAATAAATGTGTCTGTAAACTACAGTGGAAAATGCTGGACATTTAGGTCACTTTGTAGGTGGCACAATGGTATAAGCCAAACAAAACAGAGGCAGGAAGCTTATGAAATAGTCAATGCACTTTCATGTGAGCATGCACACTCAAAACACACACTCACAACAGACAACACGTACTTACAACACGCACTCACGACACATGCTCACAACACACCACCCGCACTTACAACGTATACTCACAACACAGAACACATACTCACAACACACACCCAAAACACATAACACATACTCACAACATGCAACACAGAACACATACTCACAACACACACTCGAAACACATAACACGTACTCACAACATTCAACACAGAACACATACTCACAACACACACTCGAAACACATAACACGTACTCACAACACACACTCAAAACACATAACACATTCACAACACGCACTCACAACACATGTTGCCCGGGGGGGGGGGGTTAGTGGTGAAGGATTTTTGTGTCAGTGCTAAATCCAGATTACACGCACGTGGGGATTATAGTTAAGGGATAAAATGGCAGAACTAGAAATATGAAATGGAGACCTTTGGGGGGATAGAGCCAACATACTAGCCTTATCAGTGCAGTTTTTTCACACAGCCTGCCCAAAAACATAATTTCCACCTGGTGACCCTTGCTTGCTGCCAGAGCGCTGTATCATGCATTTGCTCATCAAACGCTGCCCCTGGCTCCTCAGCGCATGATGTCACGTATTCACTGACCTATTTATGCAGCTTGTTTTCTGATGGGGTAAAGTACCTTCCCCATGGGTAACTGCTGCACACCCTCCCCGGGACCGAAATTCACGAACCCCTCTTTGATCCACGGTTTGAGCCTCCGACCGCAGTCCGCTGTCTTCAGCGGCCATTAATCTTTCCGAAGGAGGCCTCCTCAGCGTTGTTGTTGTTGCGGGCGATGCTGTCTCCGCTGTTTTCGCTCCTGGAAAAGTGCTCCGTCGTCTGATTAAACCCTGACCGGCACCGAGGCCAGGCATTTTAACAGCTGAGATTGGCTGAAAAGGTGTAATTGAGCCCTAATGTCTTCTAATTACACTATTCAGAGCTCTGATTGAGCAGATTCTTCCTGGAACGGGGTGTATATAAAAAGGGCCGGTTGCTGTGGAGAAACTGAGTTTAAAGCTTTCTGCACGGGTTGTTTATTTCTATTTTCTTTTCAGCCATAAAACCCATCACATTCTTCATGCTGTAATCTGTCTGTCTGTCTGTCTGTCTGTCTGTCTGTCTGTCTGTCTCACACACACACACATACTCTCTCTCTCCTTTGTTTCTTTCTCCTTGTTTCTGTTTCCATTGAAAAAAACATTTATTTTACTCTCCATTGCCACATCTCTCTTTCTCATCCCCTCTTTCTCTCACTCTCTCCCTCCTTTATGATCTCAAGTCTTTTCACCTTCTCCGTCACTTTCCCCCCCGCTTACAGTCTGTGCCTTTCTCCAGGTCACCGAATCGAGTCCGAAATTAATAATCTCTTCTCCCTCCCCTGTGTTTGCCCCCCCCCCAGCGTGCCTCCTGCAGTCCGAGCTGGTGAACTACGAACGGGTGAAGGAGTACTGCCTGAAGGTGCTGAGTCACCAGCAGGGCCACTTCAAGGCCATGTACCGCGCCGGCATCGCCTTCTACCACCTGGGGGACTACGAGTGCGCCCTGCGCTACCTGCGCGATGCCAAGAGCCGCGAGCCCACAGGTACCGCGCCGAACAGAGGGCATCATGGGAGGTGGAGTCCAATTACTGAACTCTCCGCAAGCCCGGCGGCCTGTGCTCCCTCAGTAGCCTCCCTGTGCAAAATGCTTCGTGGCACTTTGCCCACGGACTGCGGTCCACGCCGGCTGAGGCAGGTACACTCCCTGCAGGAGGGAGACGTGGGTATTCGCACAACCGCTCTCGCGCGCGAGGGTTTAGCGGAGCCTCCAGCGCGGCGGAACGGAGTGCGAGTTTGTGTTTGATGTTTCATGTGCCAAGCCCATCTCCATATGTGAACTGAGAAGCGGTGGCATCATAAATGTTATGGACCAACAGCTCTCGCTGTCAGTAGAAATAATGGTAATCATTATGCTAATATTGCCGAATAACTGCTCTTCCTCTCTCTCTCTCTCTCTCTCTCTCTATCTCTCTCTCTCTCTCCCTCTCTCGCTTTCTCAGACACCAACGTGTTGCGCTACATTCAGCTGACGGAGATGAAGATGAGCAAGAGCGGCCAGCGAGATCGAGAGCCATGCAAAGAAGCCATGGGTTAAAGCCCCACCCCGCATTCCTCCGCCCCCTGCCACTCACCCCGCCCAAGTAAATACCCCTCTTTGCCCTGCACCCCCAGTGACCCTGGCACCTCCCAGGTTGGATGCAACCCGCATTCCCTGCCCCTCCCCTTACCTGCCTGCCCCCCCCCCCCCCCCTCCGCCCCCCCCCCCAGCTCTACTGACCCCCCATTCCTGCCCTCAACCCACCGCCCCCCCTCCTGGAACATTCCGACCCCACCCCTTCTCTGGAACAGTGCCAGGCACTGAGTGACTACATGCGAAAGCCAATAAAATAAAATTAAAAACTAATGCTGAATCATAACTATAGTAACAGTTCCGGTTGTTTAAAAAAAAATAAAAAAATGCTAATGAGTAGAAGAAGAAAATGACAGGACACTGCTTAACGTTTATTTATCGAAGACAAAAAAAAAAGTAAATGTAGAGAAAAATATTAATGTACTGTATGTAAGCTTTCTTTTGTATTAAAAAAGAAAAAGTTAATTAGGTAAGTAAAACATGCCTACTGGTGAGTGTGGTTGTAGTATGGTGGTAGTTTGGGAGGAAGGGTGTGGCGTGGACCAGGTGAGCCCTGGCCCTTCGCCGTAACCGAGACTCAGCCTTCACTCCTGCTCAGAGACTCCACCCACTTCTGAGAGAGACTCCACCCACTCTCTAAAATTCAGGCCGTTCCACCAATCAGGAGAGAGAGCTGGGTGGACAAGCCAGAACGTAACTCCTGTCTTTTTACTGTTGTAAAATACCCATCAGCCTGGATCTGTTTTCTTTTTCTATCTCTTTTTTTAAATATTCCCTGTGCGTTCTGATTTGTCTGAATTCAAGGGCTACTACAGTGTTTCTAGTTCGTTCTTTGATATCTGGTTTAAATCTTTAACATTGTTTTGCTTTGGGGTGTTTTTTTTTTGTTTTTTTTTTTGGGGGGGGTTAGTTGTTTTTGATTGTGGTAATTACCATTTGTTTGAAGCAAGCATGGGTCTGTTCTTTCTTTTAAGGTACAAAAGCAAAACAGACAAGGCAATGTTGTTTAAAAGATGTGTTTAGTAAGTCTGTGTTTTGAGCCTTTGTCTTTATTCTGGATATGTTACATGGAAAAGAATATTAGCTGTATGGAGGGTGCTCCAGCCCCCTATGGGCCTCTATGGGACATGTTTTAGACCTGTTTATCTGTACTGTAATGGTGCACTACTCTGGCATCATGCTGTCCTTCAGTCACAAACCATCAATCATTAGGCAGAGTTTTCACAGTCATACTTATAGCAGTGCTCGTGCTGGAAACATTTGACTGTCAACATTTGAAGTGGATCTTTATTAACCCATCTGAAATGTGTCTCATATTCGAAGCAGTCGATATATAAATCAGCTTCACTTTGCTGTTTTTAAGTTGGGTTTTTTTTGTGTGTGTGTGTGTGTGTGTGTGTATTTTAAACATGTTACGTGTCAACAAAGTGCAATGAAAGTTTTATTGAGTCAATACCAGTGCAAAACAAAAAGCTCTATTCAAATGATTTAAAAATAGGAATAATGCCAACAGTCAAAGGAGGTGGCATATTTAAGGTGGCACAAAATGATAGAGATAGCAGATAGATAAGTGTGAACATTCTCGTCACCGTGCGGTTTAGCCCGGGCTGAGTGAACGCGCTTAAGTAGCACTGCTATAATGATCTGTGATCCTCAGCACTGAACCTCTTCACGCCCATGTAAAAAATAATAATAAATGACAAATAAAGTGTTAAGGAATCCGTGCCAATTGCCGTACAGGGAGGAGTTCCAATGCACTGTTCTTCGAGGGAACTGAACATATTAAAAGGCTTTATTAAATTCGTAAATCCATATCGGAACATTTTGAAAGTAAAGAACATGGGGCCTTGTGTTCAGGGGCCATTTGAGTGGGTACTTGTACCTGCAGGTCACAGCAAACAGCCTTCTTCAGTGCCAGTTACCAGCTGTACAAATTGACAGTTTGTTTCAGGGACATGCTCAGTGGCTAAATGCAATGCAGACTCGCCGAGTTTAATAAGGACTCACTGAGTTTAATAAGGACTCACTGAGTTTAATAAGGACTCACTGAGTTTAATAAGGACTCACTGAGTTTAATACCACGTCAGTCGGTGACCTCTGCAGCCGTGGGCAAGATCTCAAAACAACTTGTGTCAGCCTGCATCCCCATTTCACACAGCTTCTGGACTGGACTAATTCATTGGCAATTAATGAGATAATGGATCGGCTCATTTTCCAGTGTCCTAGTATTTTTTTGCGATCTAAATATATCAGCTTGCCTCCGGAGAACGCATGAACCCGGCATTAGATTGATGATGTCCGAGAGAGCAGCGGTTCTGCCGGCAGTTTGCTGTGACACTGTAGCGACGCAGCAAATGTGCCGTTTGGGGAATGTTGTGGGGATGTTGTGGGAACGTCACGGGTGGTTGCAGTGGGAGCTGATTCCCGCAGCCAGGGAAATGGTGGCTGGGTCAGGTTTGGACAGGGGCAATGCTGCTTCTCTCTTTCCATTTCTTCCGTTGTATCCATCTCACTTCACTTTCTATTCTCCGTCCTTCTTCTATCCGTCCTTCTCTCTTATCTCCCGTTTTTGCACATCCCCCCCTCTCTCTCTCTCTGAAGCTGAGGCAGTGATTAGGCAGGCACACCCCCCCCTCTCTCTCTCTCTCTCTCTCTCTGTCTGAAGCTGAGGCAGTGATTAGGCAGGCACACACCCCCTCTCTCTCTCTCTCTCTCTCTGAAGCTGAGGCAGTGATTAGGCAGGCACACCCCCCCCCCCTCTCTCTCTCTCTCTCTCTCTCTCTCTCTCTCTCTCTCTCTCTCTCTCTGAAGCTGAGGCAGTGATTAGGCAGGCACACACCCCCTCTCTCTCTCTCTCTCTCTCTCTCTCTGAAGTTGAGGCAGTGATGCACACATCCCTCGAGCTGAGCACTGCCATCTGTCTGTTGGGACATTGTGCTCCTCTCTGCTCTTGTACAAACCCCGCAGTCTGGCACCCTTTCTGTCTCTCCTCCGTGAGTCCTCCCTCCCTCCTGCCCCCCACCCCACCCCACCCAAGCGCACACCCCCCGGGGCTGTCCCCTGCCTGTGATAAGAGAGGGCTTTTCATCCTTAAATACACAGCTCTTCAGACAGAAGCAACAAAAAGCACAACCTCAGAAACACAGAAACTTTGAATCCCGGGATCTCTTCCTTCCTATGGCTCTGTCGTCATTCCGTCGTGCTGGAGGCTAGTTCAGTGTGGTGTTTCCTTGTGCTTTCCTGACAGATTGTTTCTTTTTTTTTTTAAATGGATGTGATAATTACAGGCTTTAAGTGACTTAAGTTTCTGTATCTCAGATAAGGGTGTGGGTATGTGTTGGTGTCTGTGAGCGCACGTGAATCTTAATCACTGCAGAGTTTTGAACAGGCATCTAGTGGCCAGAGAGTGTGTCTGTCTGCCTATATTTTTTGCAGGACAGAGGTCCTGTTTTAATATGGCAGGATTTCTCTGAGACGGGATGAAAGTGAACACCCTGGACCATTCCACGTTTCCTTTTTCTATGTTTCTTTGTGTCTTAGAGAGAACGAGAGAGAGAGAGAGAGAGACGATTAAATCGTGAACAGGGAGGACAATCTTGGGTGCGGTTCAATTTCATTGGTGGACATGGAACACACATTGTCTCTATGGATGAAGCATTTACAATTAAAAAATAAGTACCAAACAATGACAAACATGGAACTGCTAGCCCAGGAATGCACTATGGATATCCAAAATAAAGTTGAAAAAATGTGCAAGTTTCACTCCTGATTTGTCTGTTCGTCTGTGGATACGTGTCACCAATGATCCAGCGTACATGAGCACTGTGTAAAGGCACACACACACAGACACACACACACACACCCACACACACACATACACACACATACACAGACACACACACCCACACACACACACACACACATACACAGACACACACACACACACACACCCACACACACACACACACACACACAGACACACCCACACACACACACACACATACACACACCCACACACCCACACACATCCCCACACACACACAGACACACACACACCCACACACACACACACATACACACACACACATATAC
>NC_083772.1:7291371-7316371 GCF_963514075.1 Conger conger
CGAACTCCAGCGTCTTGGGCCGCTCCAGGGTGCCCCCCGAGGCCGGGCCGTCCCGCTCGGGGGGGGGCGGGGGGAGAGCCTTGCGGCGGTGCGCCGGCGGGAAGAGGGTGGAGGGGTCGGGCAGGCGTGGGATCTCCAGCGCGTCCCGGGAACCTGCGGGTAACGGGAGAGGCTGGGTTACCGACCCGAGAGCAGACCGGCAGTGCTGAGGTTCGGCCCACAGCAGAGGCCCCACATTTTGGGAAACTGAGAATGTCTGCAGGTATACCTTTTCTATTGGTGCCAGTGCTGTTGACTTACTTAAGTTATGGTTATGGGTATGCACTTTGTTGTATGTCGCTCTGGATAAGAGCGTCTGCCAAATGCCAATAATGTAATGTAATGTAAAAGTTACTTAAGCAGAAATTACTTGCGCAAATACCAGTCTCAAAAATAATAACCTGTAAACCTGTGTTTACAATGATATTACATTTGCCTTTAGCAGGCACTCTCCAGCCAGAGTCCTTTACATTTAAGTGTCATTTTTTGGACAGAAAATGACTTTATCCAGGTGTATTCCCACTCTAGCAAATGCTGTTGCAGTGCCTTCCTCGAAGGGTCCAACAGCATTGAAATTATCCCCTGCTCTGCCACATGACAGGGTTTGTACATGCACCTTTACTGCGTGTCTGGCCCAGCTGGCAACAATACTAACTTCCTTCAACACTGTATATATATTCAGTGTGACTTAATTACATTGAAAAAATTGTGTCGTTAAACAATTTGTTACCTAGCAACCTTAACAAGCACATTGCCAGTTTGGTACCTGGATGAGTACAGGAGCATATTAGTCAACGACAAGCAGTCTTCCATTCGGCCTACATGATCTAAAGGAATTCTGGGAAATGGAGTATCTAGGAATACAGATGTCTCAACAGTATTTTTGTTCATAAATCTGCAGTCTTTTGTTGTTCTTGCAGGAATATCGTCCTGAAGACTTGATGTTATTTCTAGCTCATCAAAGACTGAAGCGCAGTTAATTTATTAGGTCGACTCTTGTCTCTATGTGTTAGAGTCAGTGATAAATACTTGGCTTGGAGCACCTCTGGGCTTTTTGTTGGAAAGGATTATGGGCGTGAGAGTGCCAGTTGTTGTTGTCACTGAGGGCGGAACACTTTTCTGATTTGGCCCGTGTTCCATGTTTCTGGAGCTTGGAGACAAAGCAACTTGGCCCTGTTCGCAGGAACAGTCGTGCATGTCCGTTGAGCAAGTAAAGCAATTTTAAAAGCTAAACTGTTGCTCTATTTATACAGACTAACAGATTAGAATTCCTGCAGGTCACTGACCATTTTATAAGAAATACCTCCAATTTCACCAAAATATTTTGGAAAATGAATATTTTGAAATCCTAAATGTGTTCTTTTATACTAACACACACACAAAAAATAAACATATATATACATATATATATATAATAAAGTCTAGGGTGCCTAAGACTTCTGCACAGCGCTGTATTGGACCCTGTATTGTACTGTATTGGCCCCTGTATTGGACCCTGTATTGTACTGTACTGGCCCCTGTATTGTACTGTATTGGCCCCTGTATTGTACTGTACTGGCCCCTGTATTGTACTGTATTGTACTGTACTGTATTGGCCCCTGTATTGTACTGTACTGGCCCCTGTATTGTACTGTATTTTACTGTATTGGCCCCTGTATGGTTCTGTATTGTACTGTATTGTACTGTATTGGCCCCTGTATTGTACTGTATTGTACTGTATTGTACTGTATGGTTCTGTATTGTACAGTATTGTACTGTATTGTACTGTACTGGCCTCTGTATTGTACTGTATTGTACTGTACTGGCCCGGCGCTGAGGGCGGCTGCCCTGTACCTGTAGGTGCAGCCGCGGGGCCGGGGCTGGGGGTGAGGGGCACGCTGCCGTCGGAGGGGGTGCGGCGGTGGCCCAGGGTCTGGGCGCGGGGTCGGATGGCGCCGTCGGACGGCGTGCGGCGGTGGCCGCGGTTGAGGGCGAGCGCGGCGGACACGTGCGTGGGCGTCAGCGACTGGTTGGGCTCGCGCTTGAAGCTCTCGGCCCGCAGGTCCAGCAGGGGGTTGAGGGCGGGGCCGGGGGAGGGGGTGGGGCCGGGGGCGGGGCCGGCCGGGGTCAGGAAGGGGTCGTCGGGGTCGGAGGGCAGCAGGGACTTGGTGGAGTTGCAGTCGGACAGCGAGGACAGCGAGAGCAGGGTGACGGAGGGGGAGGGGTCCAGGTTGGGCAGGGTGGACTCGTGCCGCCCGTGGGACAGCGAGAGCGACAGGGTGCGGCTCGGGGGGGAGGTGCTTCGGCGGAAGCGCCCCGCCCGCTGGAACAGCCCCTCCTTCTTCTTACGCTGCTCCTCCTTCTGCTCCTCCCCATCCTGGCACACCTGCACACATGCACCCAGGGTCAAACCCCCCTCTACACATGTACCCAGGGTCACCAGGGTCAAACCCCCCTCTACACACCTGCCCTCCCTCTCATCTTCCTCTCCCTCTACACCCCTGCACTGCCTCTCGTCTTCCTCTTCCTCTTCCTCTCCCTCTACATGCACATTCTCGTTCTGTCCCTCCTTTCCCCAGTCTCTCTCTCCCTGGTTCTCCCTCATTCTCCCTGGTTCTCCCTCTCCCCTGCGCTCTCCCTCTTTCCCCCGTCTCTCTCTCCCTGGTTCTCCCTCATTCCCCCATCTTTCTCTCTCTCATTCCCCCCGTCTCTCTCTCCCTGGTTCTCCCTCTTTCCCCCAGTCTCTCTCTCCCCTGCGCTCTCCCTCTTTCCCCCCGTCTCTCTCTCCCTGGTTCTCCCTCATTCTCCCTGGTTCTCCCTCTCCCCTGCGCTCTCCCTCCCTCCCGCAGGCTGGTGTCTCTGGGGCAGTACCTGCAGGCGGCCCAGCTGGGCCAGGTCCTGCCCCAGGCCCACGGAGGCCAGCAGGGCGGCGCAGCCCAGCAGGACCAGGTCGCTCTTCTTCCGCTGGCCCCCGCGGCGGGTCGAATCCGGGGGCCCCGTCCCGGGCCCCACCCCCACCCAGGAGGCCCCGCCCTCCTCCAGGGCGCCGTTGCTGTCCGTCTCCGAGGGCTGCTGGGACCCGGGGGAGTCCTGGGACTCGGAGTGCTCCTCTGGGGGGGGGGGAGAGGGGAGGGGCGCCGGTGAGTCAGGGTCTACCGCCCCAAACACGGGCGTCAGACCATCCATGTCCAACCCCCAGCCCTGGAGAGGCCCAGGGCTCGTCTTGCCACGCCGCACAGTTAGCTGGCCTCACAGAGGAGGACACTGAAAGCAGGCGGCCCTGCGGTCTCTCCAGGACCGGGGCTGGAGGAGCACTGCGACGGAAAATTTGCCGTTTCACCATGTCAATTACTGTTTGGCAGAAACTGAGTGAGGGTGAGGGAGTGAAGGTGAGTGAGGCTCTAATTCATACGCTGCAACATTCATTATTATTGCTGTTTGCCAATCTGGCCCAAACACAGTCGTATTTATGATTCCAGACACGACACGACGATTGTGGGCCTCTAGATTGTGCACAGCAGCATGATTATTTATAGTGCTACGCCTTTCCCCCTCCTTCTGCTGTTACGTCTCCACTGCTCCTGTTCTCCTCCCCTTTCAGGAAGTGGCAGCCGTGAGGAGGTCGTTAGCGAGAGGAGGCTCACCTGGGTGGCGGGATTGAAGCTCCTACTTAACCAGCTGGCTCAGTCTCTTTCAGGCTCTCTCAGCTCCCACATGCGCTGCGTTGTTTGTTTGTTTGTTTGTTTGTTGGTTTGAATTATCAGTTGTTACTCTTTTGTTGTTCACACACCCAGGCATTTACAGACGTCACTGATTTCTACTGATTGCATTTCATTTATGTTACTTATTGTTGTTATTTTTAAGTTAATAGGTCCTTTTTCTTTATATTGACCACCCGTGTATGTTCTCCCTCCCTGACTGTTTGTATGAACCATGAGTGAGATCAAGACAATAGCCTGCTTACTTATTGATTGACATGGATGAATGAATAAAGAATCTGTAGACAGGAAAGGCGCCATCTTACCCATTTCATTGAGGCTGGCGAAACCTCCGCTCATGGGGATGTGTTTGGGGGACTTGCCCAAATTTGGGGCGCTGGAGGACCACTGCTTACACCCTTCGCCAAGAGACTTCAGCCTGAAACGGAGATGCTCAGGGTGAGTCGTGCCTCTCGCAACAGACAATGACCCAGGAACAGCTCACCAGTAGCAGTCCTGGTCAGTGAGCATTGCATGTGAAAAGCCAAGGCTGATCCAGGATCAGTGCTAGCAGAGACATGGACCTGTTGAATGAGAAATGTCTGCATTTATTGCTTAGTTCACTAATAAGGCCGTATATGTCATACTGTGTTGAGGTTTGGGGGAATGTTTATAAAACAAATATGAATCCTATAATCAAACTCCAGAAAAGAGCTATGAGAATAATAAATAAAGCTTGTTACCGTGAACCGACGAATCCATTATTCATAAGTTCCCATACATTAACATTTTTAGATATTGTGTATTCAAAAACATTGGAAATACTTTTTTGAGCTAGGAGTAAAAGCCTTCCAGTTTGTATTCAAGGATTTTTCAAATCAAGAGAAGGAAAATATAATTTCAGAGGGTTGTGTATCTTTGAAACATGTAAAGTGAGAACCACTGTAAAATGTAGATGTGCTTCAGTTCTGGGAGTCAAACTGTGGAATGGGCTTAGAGACAAGTTTAAATTGTGTAGCTCTCTGTTGAGTTTCAAAAAAGCCTTTAAATGTAAAATAATTAAGGATTACTCTTTGGAGAATTCATTTACCTTTTTTTTTACTACTGATATTCTGGGTTAATTGAATTTATGGATTGTTTAGGATAGGCAATAATAAGCCTTTGGCTTCTGCCTATTCCTTTTTTGGTCACTGACTGTGTGAATTCTATTGTGTGAAACAGACTGGTGTGAACATGCATGATGATGTTTTGTCTGTCATAAATTCACACAATCTGTTCAATTTGTTCCTTATAAAGTGTGACCAAAATAAACTCATAGTTCATAGGCATAGTCATAGGTTATTTGTGATGTTTCTCATACATGCTTAAACACCTTCCAAGCCAAGAAAAGACAGGAAAACATGAAACCAGCCTGGTTTGTCAAACTGAACATGTTCATTAAAATAGACTTTCCCTGACTGTGGCTTACAAATAATTACTCACCCGCACTCTACCCCCCAATCTTCAAATGTAATGACTGTGTTAATCGATAACAGTACAGTAAGTAGGTTATTGATAACATCAGGAGAAAACGGCCTGTAGCGTAGTGGTCAAGGTACATGACTGGGACCCACAAGGTTGGGGGTTCGATCCCTGGACTAGCCACAATAAGATCCGCTGAGCCGTTGGGCCGTTGGGCCCTTAACCCTGCATTGCTCCAGGGGAGGATTGTCTCCTGCTTAGTCTAATCAACTGTATGTTGCCCTGGATAAGAGCGCCTGCCAAATGTCATTAAGGTAAGATGTTCATGAAAATAGACTTTCCTTGACTGTGGCTTACAAATAATTACTCACACGCACTGTACCCCGCAAATCTTAAAATGTAATGACTGTGTTAATCGATATTAGTAACATAAGTAGGTTATTGATAACATTAGGTGAGTGTTGTATTTTAAAATGGCCGACCTGTCCTCTCCGCCCAGCCGCTCTCTCTGATGGGTGGAACTGGGGCCCCAGGTGCGACCTTTCTTCTTATTGGCCGCCAGGTCCTCCTTTTTGCACACGGCACTGCGACCCCAGGTCTTACTGCCATCACTGGGCGTCACTGTACAACAGAGGTCAGTGTTAGTGTGCACACCTATGCACGCACGCACGCACACACACTCTCAGTACACAGTAGGCCTGACACAACACGCTATTTACTGCACAGGCAAAACATGCATCTGTACCTGTGACCCGGTATTAGTGCCATAGGCTCAGTGTTTCTCTGTTCGAGTTTTAGAGCATGCCTAGGTGCCTGGGCTTCAGTGCTCCAGTAGTAACGCCCCAGTGTTAGTGTCCTTCCGGCCCTGGTCTCAGAGTTTCAGTCTGCCAGTCCTCTGTGTATCTGTGCCCAGTGTCAGTGCTTCCCTGAGTCTCAGTGTGTATCTGTGCCCAGTGTCAGTGCTTCCCTGAGTCTCAGTGTGTATCTGTGCCCAGTGTCAGTGCTTCCCTGAGTCTCAGTGTGTATCTGTGCCCAGTGTCAGTGCTTCCCTGAGTCTCAGTGTGTATCTGTGCCCAGTGTCAGTGCTTCCCTGAGTCTCAGTGTGTATCTGTGCCCAGTGTCAGTGCTTCCCTGAGTCTCAGTGTGTATCTGTGCCCAGTGTCAGTGCTTCCCTGAGTCTCAGTGTGTATCTGTGCCCAGTGTCAGTGCTTCCCTGAGTCTCAGTGTGTATCTGTGCCCAGTGTCAGTGCTTCCCTGAGTCTCAGTGTGTATTTGTGTCCAGTGTCAGTGCTTCCCTGAGTCTCAGTGTGTATCTGTGTCCAGTGTCAGTGCTTCCCTGAGTCTCAGTGTGTATCTGTGTCCAGTGTCAGTGCTTCCCTGAGTCTCAGTGTGTATCTGTGCCCAGTGGCAGTGCTTCCCTGAGTCTCAGTGTGTATCTGTGTCCAGTGTCAGTGCTTCCCTGAGTCTCAGTGTGTATCTGTGTCCAGTGTTTATCTGTATCTCTGTGCTGTACCTGATTACTCTTTGTGTCCTAAACAATCCTAAACTGCCCCACACACCGACACACTGTGTATGAAACAGCCCCCTGCCCCACACACAGACTCACAGCGTATGAAACTGCCCCACACACAGACTCACAGCATATGAAACTGCCCCACACACAGACTCACAGTGTATGAAAACTGCCCCACACACAGACTCACAGCGTATGAAACTGCCCCACACACAGACTCACAGCGTATGAAACTGCCCCACACACAGACTCACAGCGTATGAAACTGCCCCACACACAGACTCGCAGCGTATGAAACTGCCCCACACACAGACTCGCAGTGTATGAAACTGCCCCACACACAGACTCGCAGCGTATGAAACTGCCCCACACACAGACTCACAGCGTATGAAACTGCCCCACACACAGACTCACAGCGTATGAAACTGCCCCACACACAGACTCACAGCGTATGAAACTGCCCCACACACAGACTCACAGCGTATGAAACTGCCCCACACACAGACTCACAGCGTATGGCCCTCAGTCGGGGAATGATCCCTGGGCTGGCGGGCGGGGTGGTGATCTCGCTGCCCTGCGGTTTCCTCTTGTCCACGCTGGGGGAAGCCTGCACTGTGATCTTATGCTCAAAGCCTGCAGGGAGGGGGGGAGGGGGGGGGGTGTAATCAGCTCCATATCAGTAATAATGAAAGCTTTCAGCGGCTCATCCAGCTGAGGCACTGCTCCCGTGTGTAGACTGTGTCCTGCCTTACTGCAGGTCGACGGGGGGGCTCCCGAATCCTGCCGCCGGGCTGCTCGTCGAGTGTCTGTGAGACTGCTGCCAGCTGACATCACGCGCTTCAGAGAGAGAGCGCATGCCGTCTCCCGACACGGGAGGATGACGGGTGTGATGAGGCAGCAGTGTGAGCGTTACCGGTTGCTAATACAGGGCAAGGGTGTCCAATCTTATCCGAAAAAGAACGGGTGTCGGTGCAGGTGTTCCATCTTAGCCCAGCCATTTAGGCATTCTGCATATTAAAAGCCCACCCAGTAATTTTGGTTGCCAATCAATGAAAATTACACGGACCGTGGCACTTGAGACATCTTGCTCTGGAATTTTAGTAGCCTGGGCAACCACTCTGCCTTTGTTACTGTTGTAGTTCAGATAAGGCCGGTGTGGTAATGACAGGTACATCTGAGGTCGATAGGCATGGTTTATTTGGAAAATGTTAACTAACTATTCCTTTTGATATCTTAACTGACGAGTTAGCGATGAGTTTGTTACCATGGTGCTGAACTGTGCAAGGACTACAGTGCTGATATCAAAAACAAAGAAGAAGAATGAAATGCAGAAGATGAACAAGGAAGTAGTGTCGGTCCAACACTTATTATAAATATTATAAATATTTGATTTTTATCTGGAGAATAATTCTATAGTACCCTATGTTTTTGCTCATTGTAAGCTATTTTATTAGCAACCAAAATTCTGAGTGGGCCTTAAGGGCCTTGATTGAAGACTTATTAAATCAACTGGTATCTTAGCGCTGGACTGAAACACAAACCTGCACTCCCATGCCCCCTTTTGGATAAGATTGGACACCCCTGCCTTACAACATAAACAGCCATAAAACACAATCACTGGTTCGAAAAACAAGTCAGTTCCCCCACTGTGCAGTTCCCTCCTCCACCCACCAGAGGGCAGGCTGATGCGGTTGCTGTCGCGGCCCAGCTTGAGCAGCCTGCTCTTCTTGAAGTGGCCCTTGCGCTTCTTGACGCGCGGCTTCTCCTGGTACATCTGGTGGATGATGATGTTGAGCTCGCGCTCCACGATGTCGATCTCCCGCTCAGCCAGCTCCTGCTCCCTGCGGCGGAGCTGCTCCTCCTGCTCCCGCTGCTCCTCCGCCGCCCGCGCCAGCGCCTCCTCCCAGGACCTCAGCTCCTGCAGGGGAGGGGCGGATTCAGACAAAGGAAAAGATAGTGATATTTGTGTAGTTTTTTTTGTAGTTGTATAGAAAGTGCTTTAGTGCAAAGATCACACCAACAGACACACAACAGAAGTATATTAGATGTGCTAAAACCTGGTCCCAAGACATTTATGGTCTACGGAGTATAAGGGAAAATGAAGGTGGTAATTATCTTAATTCAGACGGAATTTGGGAAGAAATTTAAGTTTCCAGTCTTTTAGCCCACCGGAGACCAACAGGTTCACCGGCACTTAGTGAGGACCCCACAACCCTCCACCCCCTCCGACCTTCTCCTTGGCCCGCAACTCGTCGAACATCTGCTGAATCTCCATGCGCCAGTCCTCCTGCAGCAGGTGGAAGGACTCCAGGGGCATCTGGAACATGGCCGACTGCTCAATGGCTTGCAGCCGCTTCAGGATGCTGTCAAAAGTGGGCCGTCCGTGCGGGTTGGGGCACCAGCACTCTGAGACCACGGGGGGAGGGGGAGGGGGGCGGGGGGAGATGAAATGGATGTCAAGATTAGTGGCAGCGCTTGTCTTTGTCTGGAGAGAGCGGCACGGTCGTTCAGTGCGAAGGGGACGTTTTAGAACTTAAAGAAGTTCATGTCTGCCCCCCTCGTTTTCGCCACTTGCTTATATAAGTGACGAGACAAAAAACGAAAAGCCACACAGCTCCTGAAGTAATACAGAAAACAAGACTTTTTCAAGTCTGCTCAAGAGTTTCTTGAGTCGGTCAGCCAGGGTTGAGTCGGTACAATTCTGACCTGAGTCGGTACAATTCTGACCTGAGTCTGCACATCTTCCGTTTTTTTTTAAACAGTCAAGTGTCGTGGATGAATGCCTGTTGCCGTGTAGGCAGCACAGTAGAATAAATGCTCCTGGAGATTAAAGGCCCAGGGCTCAGGGCTGGGTCTCGGGGGGGGGGGATGTGATGTTTATAGGCTGAAAGAGGCCTCAGGACTGTTTCCAGGGCGGCAGGCTGGGGGGTCGTACCTTCCAGCAGGCGAGCGAAGGGCTCGGGGCAGGTGGACGGGATGGGCAGGGTCAGCTTGCTCATGGCCACGCCGTACGCCACCGCCAGGGCGTCGATCTCCCGGTACGGCACCTCGCCCGTCAGCAGCTCCCATAGCAACACGCCGAAACTGCGTTGGGAGGAGGGAGGGAAACGGGGGAGGGGCTTAGATTCGGGGGGCCTTAGATACCTCGATGGGCGTGAGCGTGAGTGTGAGCCTGCTGATCGGGTCCCAGAGTGTGGCTCTGGGTTGCTGGAGCGCGAAGCTGGGCTCCTTGTGTTCTGCTCAGGGCCTTTAGGGAGAAACACACACACTTACACACTCACACTCACATTCACACACACACACACACACACACACACACACACTCACACACACACACACACTCACACTCACACACACACACACTCACACTCACACACACACTCACACTCACACACACACTCACACACACACACACACTCTCACACACTCACACTCACACTCATACACACACACACACACACACACACACACACACACACACTCACACACACACACACACTCACACTCACACACACACTCACACACATGCGCACACCTACAGCATGGGGCACCGCTCAACACAAAGCACACCCGGGAAACCCTGATGGCCGACGCGTGGCGTGCGCCCAGAGCCGATGCAGCGCGTAGCCTTGTGTAACCAAACCCTCGCACCGTGCGCCATCTGCCCTCTCTGGCTGAGGCCCTGGCCTCCCAGATGGCCTATGTCACCGACGTCACCTACCCTGTTTCCCTGCGCTGCGCCACATTTAAAGTGTGCATACGTCCCGCATTCGTCCTGCTCTCTGGACGTCATTCGGCTTCGTTCATTTTTATGTCACGAGGAATGGTGCAGGAACAGTCTGAGAACCGTGTAAAAAAAGATGTGGGGTGGACATTTATCCGGAAAGATGGCAATGTTCAATGGAGGTGCCATTTTAAATGACATTTGAAACGTCTAGAACATTATGTAGGTATACAGTATCTCCGTGATTAAATTATACCCATCATCAGCAGATGCCACCAATATGGTTATATTATGAGATACCTGGAATGGTTTTGTGTGACTTTGACAGAACTATTTTGGAACAGTGGATATAAGTATTTTTGGAGAAAGTGTGGAGAGTTCTCTGCTTGGGTCTGTAAGCTCTGGCTCTATTCAGGAGCTCCCTTCATTATAAAATATCCCAAACTAACCTCCACTTAAAGGTACAATAAGTAATTTTGGACTTCTAATGGTCAAGAGAGGAATTGCAGCAACAAACCCCTTCAAACCACAACACTGTTTATCCCACCCCTTCTCTGTGAACGCGCTGAAGTTGAAACGCCATTGGCTGTGGCAATTAGAACCAATTTTCAACCAATGAGCTTGAATTATTGTACAGCTGTAGATGTTTTGGTACAGAGTGTCGGCCTGTGAACTGTATATTTTGTAACCTGAATTTAAGGACTATAAACACAGGCAGAGGGCGAGTCAACATGTCAGTGAGCCTTTTTCAATGATAGGAATGGATTTACAATGGTCTTGTAACAATATTGTAACACAAAAATCTTACCTATTGTCCCTTTAACACTAAAATTCCTGTGCTTTACAAAGGTGCTACAACTGCAGTTTCATGAAATAATCCACCTTTCTTTCAGAATTTATTACAATATGTGCGTTACAATACAAAGGTCAAATTTGGAATGAGATATCAGCGATACGCTGCACTGCATTATATCGAGTTGATTTAATAATCTTGAATGGGAGGTGGCCTGGTGAACAAGAATGCGTTATGAATCAGTCGGTTGCAAGTACTGGTGCCCTTTGGAATTGATATAAGCTGCAGTGATACTGTGTGGTGCCAGGAAGGGAAATTATGGCGATGTCCACCAGGTGGCAGCACTGGCCCTTCATGCAGGTATGGCCACAGCCGTGATTCATTGCAATCACCGTAGCTGAGGCCAATGACCTCATTATTGGCCTACACACAAGAGGCCTGCTGCCTGTTGCACCAGTATAACATAAGTTCGAACAAAGGCTAGTAAATTTAAGATACAACTTGTAAAATGTACACCTCATCCCTACTAGGTGTAAAGTCATTCTTAAAACAGTTGTTGACATAGCGCATTGATTTGAAAGACTGGGAAACTTGTTGGAGGAGATTCTGTGATATAAGCTAGCAGTGGAATAATTATTATTTTTTTTTTGTAGCGTAGTGGTTAAGGTAAATGACTGGGACACGTAAGGTCGGTGGCTCTAATCCCGGTATAGCCACAATAAGATCCGCACAGCCGTCGGGCCCTTGAGCAAGGCCCATTAACCCTGCATTGCTCCAGGGGAGGATTGTCTCCTGCTTCGTCTAATCAACTGTACGTTGCTCTGGATAATAATGTAAAGTAATGTAATGTAATGGTATACAGAAAATAACCAACCTTATCTCCAAGTACAGGGATAAATTAGTCTGTAAATTATAAGAGGTTATAATAAGAAAAACGTTCACCAGCTGGAATAGTTGGTAGTCCACAGGCTGTAGGCAGCCGTTCAGATAGAATAATTCCGCCATCATATTACTTGACACTTGACATTAGAAGGGTGCCAGACACAAATAGAGATTTTTTTTTTTTTTTAAAGGTAAGTCTGAAGTCACATTAGTCTGAATACAGAAACATCACTGTATGCGACAGTGTTTTGGCTTAGGGTCAATTTAGCTAAGATATGCTAGCGTAAGTATGAATTGTGCAACCGAACAAGGACAAAATTAGTTTTAAACTAACTAGTTACAGCATGACATTTAGTGAGGGCTTTACACCCCTAACTTGCAATCAAACTTATGTTATACTGGTGTAACAGGCTGCTGGTTTTCAGGCCTGAGGGAAGACATTCTTGACACTGATTGGAGGAGGGAAGACATTCTTGACACTGATTGGAGGAGGGAAGACATTCTTGACACTGATTGGAGGAGGGAAGACATTCTTGACACTGATTGGAGGAGGGAAAACTGCTGGTTTCTGTTGCATTTGTACTTTTTGTTAATACCTTTTGCTCTCCTTTTCCCCACTGATTTTTTGGTCATCACAATTGTTGATTCTGGTTATTTTATGTTTGAAGGATTTCTATTGATTGTTTCAGTCTTTAAGTTAATAAACGGCTTTAAGCCAACCCCATTGTTGTTTTCTTCCTGTGTTCACCATGTGAGCAGTGGCCACCCCTAGCCCCGCCTCACAACTGTATAACAGTAAAAGCATAAAAAATAGAATTAATGCAAGCACTTGCATGACAATATATTTATCATAACATTATTTCCTCCAGCGACATCATTATTCTGTTGTGTCTGCTTGTGTTTCAACATATTTTATATATGAGTCACTGGCTGTTCTGTGCTCTTGTGTTGTCTTTACACCTTACCTGATAATAACTGACAACATCAGTTGATTGTAGCACTTGCTACTGGCTCTAACAGTGTTAATTGTCCTTTCCCTCAGTGCTTAATACTGCTTTCACTTCTGCGTTTCGCATTGTTAGTTCCTCAGGATGTGAGCGCCCACTGAATGAATATCCCTAAAAATACGTTTTTACCATCAGCGCCTTGTAAATCCCTACAGATAATGGCGTCTGCCAAAGAAGCGGTGTTATCGGTGCCGTGTCTGTGTCTGTCAGCCTGCGCCCACCTCCAGACGTCGCTGCTCTTGGAGAAGAGGGACAGCTTGATGACCTCCGGCGCCATCCAGGCGTAGGTTCCCGCCGCGCTCATCTTGGTGGTGCGGTGCCACTCCCGGGCCAGCCCAAAGTCCGTGATCTTCAGCGTCCTCCAGCATGAGTCCTCCCTGTCCGCCTGCTCCAGGATCAGAACTGGGGAGGGGGTCGGGGGGGTTGGGGGGGTCGGGGGGGGGGGGGGGAACGACAGAAAGAGTGTTGTCAAATATTTTTTAAAGTACAATTTATTTTTTTCCATTTGGAACACTGGGCAGGACACTATTCCTATCGGATGTGAGCATGTGACACTTCTGCTAACTTCCTAAGCCCCACCTGGGGACAACTGCTCTGAACCAGGGGTGCAGGGGCACCCACTCAGGCTCAAAGGCAACCAGGCAACCCCCGTCATGTTAAAAATTCAAATATTTTTAAAAGGGGGGGGGGGGGGGTTCAGATTGTCAGATTGCAATAGCAGAAGGAAGGGAGGGTCATCAGACATTGCGATCAGGTTCAGGGGACATGGCCAGGGCCCCACAGCGCACACCGACATTACCGTCAACGGCCCCCGCGTACCGTGCAGGCTATGAACTCTGACAATGTGAGTTAAAATGTAGGGCCAGGAAGGAAAAGCCCCAGATGATTCACCTGCTCTGTCAGGACACGATAAGCATTTCTTATTATAGACGGGGCTGGGGAGCTCCTCCCTGTAATTAAGACCGGTTTGCACGTGCTAATCTCGGTAACATGCGCATTTGTCATCACAGAACACAAGACTGGCTGACCGAGCAAGGCAGGCCGGACTGGGACGGTGAACGAAACTAACCCTCTGGCACCTCTAGTGGCACTACACTGTTACTGCAGCAGCTGCTCATTGTAGTCAGTCATTGGGGCGTACGGTACATGCCGGTGATAAGGAAGCTCCTTCCTGTAGTATTCGCAGCGCTATTACTACTTCCTGGGGAAAAAACCAAAACAAACTCGAACCACACAAAGGAGTGATGGACACAAACGGCTATAATCATGATATGCATTGCCCTCCGTACTGTTATCCATACTGGGTACCTCCATAATCAAACAATTCATAGTCGTTTAAAGTACAGATTATCAGCTTTTATTAACCCTTTCTGTAGCACCCCTTTTTCGTAAGACAAGCTTGGAAATTACATACCCAAAATTAAATGGTTACTATTCTTGAGCCCTGTTGTCTACTGGCTAATCCTTGTCTCCTCTGAAAGGTAAAAGCATTGGGGGTTTGTTTTGAAAAAAATGTGACCCTAAAATTTTTTTTCCCAGTTTCTGGCTTTGTGGAAAAACTTTATTGAAATGGTGGGGGGGGGGGATGTATAAAAGCCATACAAAGTGCTGTAATTTTTACATGGTGCATGGTGAAACCTAAAAGAGTATAAAACGAATACCTTTTAAAAAGTTTGAGATGACATATCTAAAATTGTGGCGTGCAGAGTCAAACCAGGAAAACTATGAATTGGGACTTTGTCCCGATCGTTATGGAGGGCGCCGTATAATCACTGAGACAGAATCCACTCATGTGCAGCTGTCCACCACGCTGGTACTGGGCAGATCCTGACAGCGCTTTACGCTTCCCAGGGGAGGGAGACTGACTCTCTCAACAGCTGGCTTGTGTCAGTGGCAGAGAGCCTGTCTGGGCTGCCTGGTTGAGTTAGTGGAGAAGGAGTGCGTGGATTAGTCAGATGATGGATCCCACCGGGAGCCAATCAGATGAAGATCAGTGAACCTGCAGAAGTGTGAGATGAAATAACACTCGCCACGCGTATTCAGGTAAGGCGTAATTAGCCTGCGCGGAATGGTTTTTGACATTTATTCTCGATCACGTTCCTGGAGAACCGCAGTGTCTGCCGGTTTTTAGTTTCACCTTAAGATCAGCAACTGATTCAGACCCAAGAAAGCGGGTGATTTTGTTTTTCCTCTACTGTAGTACCAGGCATTAGGTGCTGACTGAGAAAGAAATTTCAGAATCATCTGTATATTTTTCAGCCTGCATTATTTTTTTTTCAATAGCGTAAATCACGCAAAGAGCAGTTTAATCAAACGCACTCACTGCGCTGTGATAAAATATTGATTACCTACCACTGTCAGGACAGCAGAATCCCTCCCCATATTTCGATGCAAACTAAAAACACACCTTTTCAAACTATACCTTAGTCCTCCCTCCTGGTTCCCCCCCTTTTCCGATATCCCTCTTGTCTAACCCTAAAAAAAATTTTTTTTAATTGCACTTACGATGACTGTCTTTTGGTTTAGAACAGCACTCCATGTGTATTTTACTAGTCATGGATTTGATGCTTTAACATGTGGAAGAACCCATGCACTTGTAAGTCGCTTTGGATTAAAAGCATCTGCCAAATGACTAAAATGTAAATGTAACTGTAAATGACTCCTTCCTGGGACGTGTGCCATTCTGGGCCTTGCGATATGAGATGAGTGATGGAGACAAACTGACGGTCACTAGTGTGAGAGAGAGTTTACTGATATCCTGAGGACGGTTTCTCTTCATGTAAGATATGTAAAGGAAAAATGGCAATCAGAAGCTGTGAATCAGAAGGTGAAAGCAGCAGCAAAAACACTTCAGACACCTCTCGACTTTTACGAGGACACGCTCAACGCCTCAAACGGCACTCAACGTTTACAAGGACAGGCTCAATGTTTTCACTCGGAGAAGGTCAAAGTCTTTGCAGTCACACAGAAAGCAAAGTCCAGAGATAATTTGCACTGTTTTATGCTTCAGACCAGTTATGAACTTGTGGTTGAACTAGCTAATCTCAGGATAAATGAAAGACCAATACCATATTTTTAATAGACCAAAATTAATTAATTAAATTAAGACAATATGAAACTATTTACAGTACACACTTAACTTTCAGACTTTTCTACTGCCAGACTTCTTACAAGGAACTATTGCCCTTCTAAACTCGTCAGTTTCACATCGTCCATGCAGGTAAGCAGAGGCCAAATAGTTTGGCAAATTTGGCACGCTGAATGGCTACACGTACAGTTTGTGCGGTGTAGCCACAATAAGATCCACACAGCCGTTGGGCCCTTGAGCAAGGCCCTTAACCCTGCATGGCTCCTGTACGTCACTCTGGATAAGAGCGTCTTCCAAATGCCAATAATGTAATGTAATGTAATGTAATGATTCTGGTGCCGGCACTTCCTGCCCGGTTTCCGCACTGGTGGACTGTGGACTGTGGGAAAGTTTGGAGTGTCAACAGGGCGGGGCAGGCTCAGGGGAGGGTGCGTGTTTTGGGGGAGGGGTGCGTGTTTGCCCTTATCACTGGGCATATGCAAAAGGGACACGGGAGTCCACAGCCAGGCTTTTGTTTGAACAAGGCCGCACTGTTTGGCTGGTGTCAGGTGAGTTTCAAAGCTGCCGGGCTGGGTCAGCCAGGAAAAAATGCTGCCCCCATACACAGCCACTCTGCCGCGACAGGAAGCGCCTCGCTCTCCGTTACTGACGGTGACATGAAAATAAATCACTACGGATCACGTCTCTTTATCGTTCCATTAAACAGCATCTGATTTTTTCCCGAGAAGTTCATTTGAACCGATTTTGTCCCCAAGCTGCTGTCTCAAGTCACACACACACACACAACATCACACAACATCACACAAGGAGTTCCTGAATGAATAATGAAGGTGTATCAAACTCTCTGGTTTGGCAGTAAGAGTAACTCTGGTTAGAGTAATAAGAAGTAGCACTTCTGTAGTAACTGAATTCTGTCCAAACGCAAGGTTTGGCTCCGGTCAGGACATATTATCTGCTCCAGGTGATATGTCAGGGAAACACAAGCCATGTTTACTCTGACCCACCCTGCAGTGACGGGCTGTTCTAACGCAGTCTAACCTGGCGCGTGTATCTCAGAGGGCTGCTGAGCCTGAAGTGTCCTCGGAAATGTGCTTTTGTGGCGACTACTACGCCCGCCTACACTGTGTGTGATCGTAAATTGTGGAGACAGGCAGAGCAAATTAGTGCGTTTCATCTCACTGAGGTATAACGGAGGGAGACATGCTGACTCCCGTGTGTTTCCGTTAGTCCCATTCCGAGAGACACCTCAACAACCAGAGGTAACAACAACAACCAGTGATAACCACAAGCAGTGATAACCACAAGCAGAGATAACAACAACCAGAGATAACAATGCTGCAGAGATATGACTCAGCATTTATTTTCAGGCGATAATATTTTATGGTTTGACGTGCGCAGGCTTGATCTTCCTCACGGTCAACCTCGGTTAATTTGCTGTAGAAACACCTTTGACTCAGGTCAGGGCGGCCTGTAGCGTAGTGGTTAAGGTACATGACTGGGACCCCCAAGGTCGGTGGCTAAGTCCCCCGGTGTAGCCACAATAAGATCCGCACAGCCGTGGGGCCCTTGAGCAAGGCCCTTTAACCCTGCAGTGCTCCAGGGGAGGATTGTCTCCTGCTTAGTATGTAGGTCTGGATAAGAGCGTCTGCCAAATGCCATTAATGTAATGTAATGTAATGGAACGGTAGAGCTGACCTTCAGCTAAGCCGTCACTGGAGTTGTGGCAGGCTATGTGCAGTGGCGTGTGCAGTGTCTTTGTGGTGACTTTGTTGACCTTAGCCAGCAGAGATACGTTTGTTTGTGTTTCATAGCCAGGTACTATTGCAGGACTGTGCTAGTGTACACACTGAGCTAGTGTAGTGTGCAGTTAGCCTGTAGGGCTTTTTATGCATACTTGCTTGAATTTTGTTTTTGGCATGAGATAAAAGCAAAAAACACCTGTCTCATCTAGACTCAATTTTTTTTTTGAGCTCTGTGCAATGAAAATCTGACTGTGTCTGTGTGTGTTTGCATTTGTGTTGGTGTGTGTATGCGACAGTGCTTGTGCTTGTACATGTGTCTGTGTGTGTGTCTGTGTGTGTGAGTGTGTGTGTGTGTGTGTGCGCATGTTTCAATGTCTGTGGAAAGAAGGCCATCATAATACACCATTGTTTTCCCTGTTTTCAGCGTTTCAGTCATTGGCACAGCTGCATGCGTGTGTGTACATAGGCGTGTGTGTACGTGTGCCTGTGTGTGTGTGTGAGTGTGTGTGTGTGTGTGTGTGTATGTGTGTGTGTGTGTGAGTGTGTGTGTGT
This sequence comes from Conger conger, assembly GCF_963514075.1. Classification (NCBI taxonomy): domain Eukaryota; kingdom Metazoa; phylum Chordata; class Actinopteri; order Anguilliformes; family Congridae; genus Conger; species Conger conger. The sequence goes on from NC_083772.1 coordinate 7,309,850, forward strand.
GTATGTGTGTACGTGTGTGTCTGTGTGTGTGTGTGTCTGTGTGTGTGTGTGTGTATGTGTGTGTGTGTGTGTGTGTGTATGTATGTGTGTGTGTGTGTGTATGTGTGAGTGTGTGTGTGTATGTGTGTGTGTGTACGTGTGTATGTGTGAGTGTGTGTGTGTATGTGTGTGTGTGTGTGTGTATGTGTGTGTGTGTGTATGTGTGTGAGTGTGTGTGTGTGCGTATGTGTGTGAGTGAGTGTGTGTTTGTGTGTATGTGTGTGAGTGTGTGTGTGTTTGTGGGTGTGAGTGTGTGAGTGTGTGTGTGTGTGTGGGTGTGAGTTCTCTGCAGGGCCTTCCAGGGTCGAGCTCACTTAGCCAGGAGCTTACGTGAGACAGAGGCCCAGTGACCTTGGAGGCCTGTGTCACTAAAGCAGCTTGCGCACACACACACACACACACACACACACACACACACACACACACACACCTCACACACATAGTCACAGGGCTTTAATGTGCACAAGCACCTCATCCACTCACCTGATCTAGCCCTGCCCTGTCTCTCATCCGCTCCTCCTCTCCCTCTCACCTCGCATCTTATGGCAGACTGTCGCCTGACAGATCCTCTGCTGGTGTTGGTATTTGGAGTAGACTGGTTTCAAAATGTCAGACACTTTGCTGATATTCAGTGCATGCATTACATTCTATCTAGGTACAGTATATCTAAAAAATTCCCTTTTGCCCACAAAACAAGCAAAGGCAAAGATGATTTTGTTAATTAGGGTCTGTATAGAGTAAATGGCACGCCTTGTTTACATAGGGACTGGGGCATTCTCAAGAAATACGGACACGTTTTAGCGGGTGACCATTCTGCTTCCAGAATGAGGGTTCTACCCCGTATCTCCGCTCTTTGTCCACTGATTGTTTTGGGACCTGCAGCTCGTCCGAAAGGGAAAAAAAACTGTCAGAAAGAAGGATGTTTCCCCCTCTTTCCCGGGCTGAAGGGAAATAGAGCCTGTCGATGCGCTGTCTCCGTATCTCACAGTCTCTCCGCTCTGCGTCATCATATTTTCTCACATATTTCTCACTTATTACAGCCCAGCCTGCCCAGTGGGACAGCTCTCTCAGGCTGGAAAACCCTTTCATGCGCCCGGGTTTTTCATCACAGAAATGGGAGTCGAGTATCTTGCCCAAGGGGTCAATCTCCACACAGACCCCAACCACCACCCCCCCCCCCCCTGTGCCTAGCCCTGCGGTGCCTGAGATGACACTGCCATTGTGCTGGCCTGAACACGAGCCTCTGCTCTTACGGCAAGCACTCTTTACTTTATTCTGCTTTTTTTCTTTTCTCTCGCCGTGTACCGTTTTTAGCTTGCACTGCAGTAATGCAACGTTCTGTTTTACGGCAAACCAGAGTGAATAAACACACCCCAAGTGGACCATTCAACTTTGAAAAAATAAAAATAAAAAAGCCTTTCATTACATGCAACTACACCGGCATAGCTCATCCTATCGCTCCACCTGGTACTGGACGCTTGGCATTGGATGGCCTTCTTAACCTCTCTGTATTTTTGCACATGTGTCTTGAGCAGAGCATTTTAAATGAATGAGCAATGACAGCGAGACTTTAAAGTCCTCCTTATTGTTAGTACATCACATTACATTACATCACATTACATTAATGGCATTTGGCAGACGCTCTCATGCAGAGCGATGTACAGTTGATTAGACTAAGCAGGAGACAATCCTCCCTTGGAGCAATGCAGGGTTAAGGGCCTTGCTCATGGGCCCAACAGCTGTTGGATCTTATTGTGGCTAACCCGGGGATTGAACCAGCGACCTTGCGGGTCCCAGTCATGCACCATATCCACTACGCTACAGGCTGCCTAGTAGCGTTTAATATTTGTAGCAATGGGCATAGTTCCCTGTACACTGGTCACTTTCACCAGTAATAGCAGGGACATGCACACAGGGGTGGGTGGGGGGGTCACTGGGGGGCGCAGGTGCGGTTGAGAGGTATGTCGAGGTGCAGGCCTCAATGTTCAGCACTCGGACATCAGGTGGTTCCTGGGAAGATTCACACGACCACCGCAGCACAGAAAATACCCCTCTCCACCCCTGCCACCATCAACACCCCCTCCCACCATCACCACCCCCTCCCACCATCACCACCCCCTGCCACCATCACCACCCCCTGCCACCATCACCACCCCCTGCCACCATCACCACCCCCTCCCACCATCACCACCCCCTGCCACCATCACCACCCCCTGCCACCATCACCACCCCCTGCCACCATCACCACCCCCTCCCACCATCACCACCCCCTGCCACCATCACCACCCCCTGCCACCATCACCACCCCCTGCCACCATCACCACCCCCTGCCACCATCACCACCCCCTGCCACCATCACCACCCCCTCCCACCATCACCACCCCCTCCCACCATCACCACCCCCTGCCACCATCACCACCCCCTCCCACCATCACCACCCCCTCCCACCATCACCACCCCCTCCCACCATCACCACCCCCTGCCACCATCACCACCCCCTGCCACCATCACCACCCCCTGCCACCATCACCACCCCCTCCTACCATCACCACCCCCTCCTACCATCACCACCCCCTCCCACCATCACCACCCCCTGCCACCAAACTCTCTCTCGTCCCAACTCTCTACCATCGAGGAGTTGTCTGTGCGTATGTGTGTGTGTGTGTGGGAGAGAGAGAGTGAGAGAGAGAGAGAAGGGAGGAGAGGGAGAAGAGGACAGAGAAGAAACTAGAGACAGAATGGAGAGCAGAGATGGAAAGAAAGGGAGGACAATGTAGAAAATCTAAAAAAGGAGGGGAAATGGCATTGAGGGAGAGAGAGGCGGTTTGGTGGTGTGTTCCCAGTGATAACTCCTGCATCTGTCTCCCTCTCTGCCTGTAACTCTGTGATCAGCTGCTCTGGAGCAGGTCTCCCATCGATTGCCCCAGCACTAAAGGATCAGGGAAGGGACACTTGGGAGAAATCAATAAATCTTTCCAACCCTGCACATTTTACCCAAGACTTCAACGTGATTCTGTGATCCCACCTGCCATGTTTGAGTCGGTTTTCACGGCAGAGACGTCGATTTTCTTCAGCGTAGACAGTGTGGGCACTAGCGCTGACAGCTAGACAGTGGGCAGTCTTGTGCACCTATTCATAGCTGGCTGCTAGCCAGTTTTCTTACAGTGCTAATGAGACGTGTACATGTTTGAACAGGCTAATCAACCGATTCACCAAAAGGTGGTTCATAAAGACCATCAATTTGTTTTTCACATTTCCCCCAACAATGTGTGCTCATGTCTGCAGATTTTGGTGATGACCTCTCAGTTTTGCTTGATGAGTGGCATATTTATACCTCACATAGCTAGTGTAAAGGCCCAGATGAAGTCGATCGTGTCTCCAACCAGGTTACTCGGCTGTGGCCTCCAGTATGACCAGTATGTACTTTTTACTTGTTAAGGAATATTTGGTAATATCTGACACATAAAAATAAAATAAAAAGTGAAATTAAATATTTATCTGAAATAATGTTATATAAACCCTATGTGTGCACTATTGTACATATATTATTAGGTACTGTGCATTTTTCACATTTTACCCTTTATCAACAATTATGTTTCTTCACAAGAGCATTTTGGCATCATTCTTGTTGAAAGTTTCCCATTAAAATGAAAAATTCCACAGAGCTATTCATAATTGATATCAGAAACTCTTCCACGAGTTCAGTAAAGTTCATCCATCGCTGCTAACATAACAGAGATCCTCTTTGTTGGCCCTGGTATATCTCCCATTGTGCCAGTGGTTTGACTTATGAAATATAAACCTGCACTTTGATGTGGCATTTTTTTTATTTTTTGCATCAGGCTCCTAACTTATCTATCAAAGCAACATTCACATTGCTTTCCTGAAGCTGATCATATATCAAATTAATCATTATAAGTAAAATTATACACTCAGTGAGTTTATTAGGTAGACTTTGACTTATCTTTTCATCTTATTAAGTCTTCTGCAGCTGTAGCCTATCCACTTAAAGGTTTGCTGCGTTATGTGTTCAGAGATGCTCTTCTGCATACCACTGTCATCTGTGATTATTTGTGTTACTGTCACCTTCCTGTCAGCTTTGACCAGTCTGGCCATTCTCCTCTGATGTCTCTCATTAACAAGCCTTTTCTGTCTGCAGAACTGCTGCTCACTGGATTTATTTTGGCTTTTCGCACCATTCTCTGCAAACTCTATAGAGTTGTGCATGAAAATCCCAGGAGATGGTTGATGTGAACATTAACTGAAGCTCCTGACTCATATCTGCCTGAATTTATGCATTGCACTGCTGCCAAATGAGTGACTGATTAGATAATCATATGAATAAGGTGTACAGGTGTTGCTTATAAAGTGCTCAGTGAGTGTGTGATATTATCATAGCTTGCACCTTTCTTGTGCCATAGATTCTGCTCAGGCTATTTGGAATGCAAACCACCAGGTCCAGGAAATGTGCAGGAGCATTTGCCTGCACTGAATCCAGGGCACGGGATGACTGTGAGAGATATGCTTCTGACCATAACAGTGCTGGTAACGTCAATACACACGCATGTGTGAGCACATGCACGCATACACACACACACACCACGCACACACACACGTACACACATGCACACATGCGCACAAACACACACACACACACCACGCACACACGCACACACACACGCACGCACAGGCACATACATGCACGCATACACACACACACACACCACGCACACATGCGCACAAACACACACACACACGCACGCACACGCACATACATGCACACACGCACGCGCACGTACACACACACGCCTGCGCACACGGACACACGCACACACACAAACACGCACACGCATGCACACTCATGCATGCGCACACGTACACACGCACACACACAAACACGCACACGCACACACACGCATGCACGCAAACACGCACACGCAAACACAGCAGGGACACGACTTTGGCTGGTAAAAATGAATACATTCTAAAATAAATAATAAATAAGAGGTTCAGCTGACTATGATGAGGCTACTTTTTGAGCTAATGACATTCTCACGTAATCTACATAATCTACAGACACACTACCGCTCTGGTGCTGCGTCATCATATCAGCCATAGTCATCGCACGAGCCAGTGCTGATCATTTCAGCTGACACTGACACAACCCCAATATCATCATGCATCCATTCCCTATTATATACACACACACACACTCTCTCACACACACACACACACACACACACACAACAGCATTTATTAGTAAAACATACGTATTTGCCATTCCAGTGGCTTCAGTGACTACTGGATAGTTACTGGAGAAGCTCTGTTTCATTATCAGTCAACCTGCAGCATTTGGGTTGCAAACTGCTTCACCAGTGTCTACCTCACTAGTCACTACCCTAACCCCTTAATGCACTTACAAACACACTGTCTGGCATACACACACACACACACACACACACACTCTCTCTCGCACACACACACATGCACTCTCACACAGGTGCATGCATACACACATTTACACACACACACACACACACACACACACACACACACACAACATACTGTACGTTTTCACCTGAGGCCCCTATAAATCCGGTGCAACAGTATAGCAGGAGGTACCTGTCCCATTGCGCCAGTACCACTCCCTGCCTGAGATGAGCTTATGCCCACTGCACTCCCTCAAACAGCCCCACTGTGCAGTGAGTCACCGCTCTCCTTTCCCTAACCTCCCACCTCTCAGTGCCACACACGTCCTGCTAATCCATCTGTGCAGAGCCACTGATTTGCTTTACCACACGTGACCCCCACCCCCCCCTCCCTTCCTGAGACATTCAGGGCTGAGGACCCAGGCCAGGAACCCGGGACCAATCACCTCCGTCATAATGCACATGCTGATCTTTATTAGCCAATGACAGTTCGGACAGTTTGCACATTGATTGATTGGTAGAGATCACACTCCCCCCCCCCCCCCCCCCCCACACACACACGCACACGCACACACACACCTTCATAGTGGTGCTCTGGTGTGTGTGGTCGCGTGCTCCAGACGGGCACCATACAGCAGTACTGATAAAGCGCTCACAGCGTTCCTGAGACACTGTGGCAGTGCGGGGGGGGGGGGGGGGGGGTCTGTCCCTGCTGGTCCTGTGTGGGACGCCTGGTTTTCTGGATCCACCCCACGCCCTCTCACGCCCAGCTGGGCTTAAACACTGTGCCTCCTCCAGGGCACGCGCTGCGCCTCCGAGGCTGACCTGCCGAACAGGGTCATGCTGTGACGCGTTGACGTACGCGGCACAGATACGTGTTTGTGTGCGGCACACTGGCTAAATCTGCGACACTGCCTTGTCACACACTGCACGTTGTCTCTGCTCCCGGTCGTCACGGTGTGCCCGCGCGCTGCGCTGTTGTGTTGTGCGAGCGCAGGCGTGCGGTGGGTGCCACAGTACGACCTTGCATTGTGTAACACCCAGACATCGTATG
>NC_083772.1:7321371-7341371 GCF_963514075.1 Conger conger
TCCTCAACCTTATTATTATTATTATTATTGGCATTTGGCAGACCCTTTTATCCAGTGCAACGTACAGTTGATTAGACTAAGCAGGAGACAATCCAATGCAGGGTTAAGGGCCTTGCTCAAGGGCCAAACGGCTACATGGCTACACCGGGATTAGAGCCACCAACCTTGCGTGTCCCAGTCATGTACCTTAACCACTACGCTATCTCTCTCCCCCCCCTTCTATCACCCCCCAGCCTCACTCCATCGTCATTACCACTCAGCTTTTCAATGCGCGGTCTGCAGTTGCGTCCTTTGAGTAGCACAAAAGAACCGAAATAGCACAAGGCTCAGAAGACAGAACAGAGCAGCCACCCTCCGGGGGGAGGGGGGGGGTGACAGGAGGAAGACGGAGCAGTGCTATTCCAGACCGGGAACGTGTCACGGCCGGAAGAATCCTGAATCCTGCCCTCCATGATGGAGACACTAAAACCACCAGCAGGAACAACAGCACTGGACTCAAATAGGCTCCCCCTGCCTCTCTCTCTCTCTCCCTCTCTCTCTCTCTCTTTCCCTGTAGGTACAAGCTCCCTTTTCTCGTCACTCTTAATACAAGCTGGGGAAAGCACCTGACCTGGTGCAGCAAACAGCATTCCCCAAAAGTCAGAAGCCCAGAAAGGACAGCCCAACCCTGCCAAGGGGGCTGAACCCAGACACAGGGGGTTATAGTCACTCACTGCCCCTACACTGAAGGACCAGACACAGGGGGTTATAGTCACTCACTGCCCCTACACTGAAGGACCAGACACAGGGGGTTATAGTCACTCACTGCCCCTACACTGAAGGACCAGACATGGGGGGTTATAGTCACTCACTGCCCCTACACTGAAGGACCAGACACAGGGGGTTATAGTCACTCACTGCCCCTACACTGAAGGACCAGACACAGGGGGTTATAGTCACTCACTGCCCCTACACTGAAGGACCAGACATGGGGGTTATAGTCACTCACAGCCCCTACACTGAAGGACCACAAGCAGGGGGTTATAGTCACTCACAGCCCCTACACTGAAGGACCAGACATGGGGGTTATAGTCACTCACTGCCCCTACACTGAAGGACCAGACATGGGGGTTATAGTCACTCACAGCCCCTACACTGAAGGACCAGACACAGGGGGTTATAGTCACTCACTGCCCCTACACTGAAGGACCAGACATGGGGGTTATAGTCACTCACAGCCCCTACACTGAAGGACCAGACACAGGGGTTATAGTCACTCACTGCCCCTACACTGAAGGACCAGACATGGGGGTTATAGTCACTCACTGCCCCTACACTGAAGGACCAGACACAGGGGGTTATAGTCACTCACTGCCCCTACACTGAAGGACCAGACATGGGGGTTATAGTCACTCACAGCCCCTACACTGAAGGACCACACGCAGGGGGGGTACTCACTGTTGCTGGACTTCAGGTCCCTGTGAATGATGGGCACGATGGTGTGGTTGTGCAGGTAGTCCATGCCCGTGGCGATCTGCACGGCCCAGTTGACCAGCACCCTGGGGGAGACCCTCCTCCCGGCCAGGGCCCGGTTCAGGGCGCCCCCGCGGGCGTACTCCATGACCAGGCACAGGTTGGGCTCCTTCAGGCACATGCCGCGCAGGGAGATGATGTTGGGGTGCCGCAGCATCCAGAAGAGCCGGGCCTCCTGCCGCACGTTCTCCGCGGTGACGCTGATGTCCTCGTCGGGGTCCTGCCGGGCCGCTTTCACCGCCACCTCCTCGCCGCGCCAGGCGCCCTTGTAGACCTTCCCGAACCCGCCGGCGCCGATCACCTCCTCCAGCCGCAGCTCGGCGAAGTCGATCTCCAGCGGGCAGTCGCCGCCGCCCACCAGGCCCTCCGGGGGCAGCGGCGGCCGGTAGGCCCCGTCGCGCCGCGTCACGTAGTTGCTGGGGAAGATGCCCACCTTGTCCCGGATCTTCCCCGTCCACCAGCCCTCGTCCCCGGACACCTTCGAGTCCTTGGAGAGCACCTCCAGCACGTCCCCGCGGCGCAGGGTCAGCTCCTCGTCCGCCGTGGCCTCGTAGTCGAACACCGCCGTCCAGAAGGGGCTGTCGCCGCCCTGGTGGAGGTGGTGGTGGTGGTGGTGGTGGTGCGGGGCGTGGGAGTCCGGGGAGTCGGAGGACAGCGCGCACGAGTTCCAGCTGCCGCCGTTCTCGGCCGGCGGGGGCGGGCCGGGGGGAGGGGCGCAGGCGTCGGAGGGGGGCAGGCACCCCCCGCAGCTCGCGCAGGGCAGCGGGGCGGCGGTGCCGCTCATTTGGCCGGACGGGTCCATGCCGGCCGCGGCCCGCGGGGTCAGCGGTGTGGGCTCAGAGGCTGGGTCGGGCCCTGTCTCAAGGCATGCACAAAATCCATGCAGAGCCCACCCCCGCCGAGTCCAAACCCTTGCTTACGGAGGGTCAGCAGAGAGATATCAGTGAAGAAATCAGCGGTTTCCCCGGTTACATTATTTTCGCTGCTGCAGGGGGGTAGTCACTGGTAGTCACTGTTGCCGCTGGTACACCCTGTATTGTCATTTATGGACAGTTTCATGAGAGTACCGGTCCGTCGGGCGACGACGTGCTTACTGTAAATCTATAGCTATCCGGGACGCAGTAGGCAAAGGGTTTCGGCTTTTCCATTGTCTTGACCGCAAACAAGAGCTTGCTGAGCACCTGCTCAAGTTGTAATGCAAAGGAATAGATGCGTCACCGACAGCTCAGCAGGCTTGCTATTAATAAATAAATGTACGGACATTGCGTTTGCCACTGTGCCCCTCTTGAGTTTACAACTGACCCAACGTGGCGTTTCAGTCTTACGGGATAGAGACGGTGAACTCCGCATTGCATTGCAACAACATGCAGTAGTCCCGTGCCAGACCACCGAGTGTGTATTTTTCACCCCACGACCCCTCCCCTGCGATTCCTTAGCTACAATATATATATATATATGGTGGTGTGACAGCAATATTTCCCCAAGAAACAGCTAGTGAGTCCTCCCTACGATTCTGTGGGGTTTTCCGTTTTTCATACGTCAGACATCACAATTTAATTCATTTACATAACTAGCGACTCTCCATCCAGCCTCGTTGTGAGTGGTGGCATTTAAATAGATTGCGCAGCATCTTGTCTGCATTTATTATTTCAGGTGGCCCGCACAAATGAGAAAGAGCTCTGCCGAATGATTTGGTTCAGCTAATAACAATAACAGTAAATTATGCCGTAGCCTATATGAAATGTGTGTGTGTTTCAAATGTATCAAAATAAAACAAAGATATTTATGCTAACAGCTGAATGGCTTCTCTGCACTGCCTGGAGCACAGCCCTGGCGGACTCGATTTGTTTTGGTTGTACCCCCACCAAGTTAGTATACGCTGGGTCAGTTGGCTAGAACTGCATGCATCTTGCCCGAATATCACTGCGAAAAACAGCAGTCAGTCTCATGAGATGACGCGTATCTATAGAAATGCTTATGGTCATTGGCCTTGTTTGTCGTAATCCTCGTGATCAGGAAACATGTAAGCCAGTTTAAATGCTTTTAAATTGACGTTTAAAAAGCACTCGGAGACCTTGCTGGCTAACGCAGTTGGGTTTCAAAATTCTCGCATTGCATGGTCAAAACAAGAGTAGCCTTGCGATCGCTCGTTCTGCATATCGGCCACAATGTACCCTGCGTTGCATACGTATGTTTCTTTCCCTGGTGCTACAGACACCGTAAGCAAATATAATGGGAAAAGAGTAGGGAACCCGAACACACGAATCTCAATGTTTGCCCTCAAGCAGGATACATACATTTATCGAACGACAGCCATAAAGTGCATCAAATATTTCAAATGGTGTCTTTGAGCTAGAACCATGTCAGAAATAAGCACACGAGCCACCGCTGTCACCATAATCGATATGATAATTTAGGCTAGTGTAATCGTGCCCATTAGCTTACTATTATTTGAACTGCTAAGATGTATCATCAACCATTCATTTTAGCTATCACCATAGCGCCATTGCACACCTCATTGCCTTAGCTATATTCTTGTATCTATCCTTGTTAAATTACAGCCGCGCAAAGCCAGCTAGCCAGTTAGCTATAGCTACCCAAACCACGAAACGACAAGACGGATGCAAGTGCATTAGGCTATATGTATAGGAATGAGTAGCTATTAACGTTATGCATGTTATTATCAATGTATCTCGACGGTGCACCGCCGACGGCGATGTCGCTACGAATCGCGACAGTGAAATGAACATTAGATGAAATCCACTTCGAAAATGTGTCCCCTTGGGTTGTAGCGAAGTCCGTGGGAGAAGAATCCACCATCTTCATTGTAATAAGGATAAAAAAGAATAGTTATTGGCGACAAATGACAGACACTTATAATCCAATTGCGATGTCTCCCTTCGGTTTACGGTCTCTTCTGATAATAGAGATGACAGATATTTAAACTCTCATTATTTTTGAATGACATGTATAGCCTAGTTTGCTAGGCTATATCATATCCATCTCATATCCTCGTCGCATGGGCGTGTGAATATGTCCGAAGGTGTCCACTGTCTTTTTACAATAACAATGCAATAAACCTACCAATTGGAATACACAAGGGATGCTATTTCTTTACGTCTTTCCCGTCGCTGTCATGCGATTGACCATCCGTCCATTACGATCAAAAATATTTTCCCACACAAAGATATATTCCATTCAGTGGACCGAGCTGTCAGTGGCTACGGCTGACTCCGTATCCAAATACACCGGCTGGACTCGGGGGTGGAGGACTGCGATGGCTGCTGGGAAGTGTAGTTACAAGATTCCGAAGAATGCAGCAGCACAGTGCTGTCAACACGGAGGGCGTTCGGTGCTAATAAAAGGTGAGGACTGTTTCATGTTTGGATAACATCGGACGGCGTGATTTCCAACATAATAGTAAGCTTGTTTCTTTGAGATCGTCACGCTTAGTGTAAGCAGCGAGTTTATCCACATCTGCTGGTGCACAAAAACAGCACACCTGTCACTTTCTGTGCGCAATACATAGATAGAAATCGCGCATGTGTCACTTCCTGCTGCTCCTCTTCCGGATGTCACCTGTTACATTTACATATAGACAAAAGAACACATTCTAGTTCAAACAGTGTACCTTTTTTTAAAAAACTCATTGTGTAACAATACACAGATGCTTGTGAAACAAGACATAACTTACTCATGCCTAAAAGGGCACGCCAGCCACATACTGCTTTCTGGTTGGCTCAGTTTGACTGCAATAGATTCCACTGATTGGCTATCCCTGTTGCGATCGGAAAAGAGGGAGAGAGAAAGGATGACGGCTACAAGAAGTGTGTCCCGCGGGAACAAAAACTTACATTTACGTTTAGAATGCGCGTTGTGGTGCGTGCTGAGTTTTCACCCAGAAGTGTGACAGGAGCTATCATTTTTCCCACAGGCTCTGACTTCCCTTTCCCCGTGCAATTCAGTGTAATGTCCCAGAAGAATACTGCCACACTAGTGTGCACAAAACAGATTTTTTTTGTCTGTGACAGGTGGATGTGATGATCTGGAAGTGTGTGTGGGGGGGGTATCCTTTCTATCATGTTAATCTCCCCGTATCCACGGTGTCTCTGTGTCAGTACTTTTGGTGTGTCAGTTGCGCCGATCTCCCCGTCAGCGTCCCGCCTCTCGGGAGCTGCATGCACAGTGACACGGGAACCCCTGCCAGCGCTGTCTGCCATCTGCTGAGATAATGGAGCCTGGTCTCTGTTTCCCTGTGCCCAGGCAGCTGTGGGCACTGCGAGGGGCTGGGGACCAGGCAGGGATGGAGGGGCGCAGGGACTGAATGGCGCTCTATTGTCTCCAGGAGAGAAAAATCACCACCATACAGAGGGAGGTCTTCCCAGCCAGTGTCATTTTTTTATGTCCTGAGCGTGTGCGCATTCGTGCGTTCGCGTGTTTGTGTGTTTGCGTGTTTGCATGTTCGCGTGTTTGCGTGTTTGTGTGTTTGCATGTTTGCGTGTTTGTGTGTTTGCATGTTTGCGTGTTTGCGTGTTTGCGTGTTTGCATGTTTGTGTGTTTGCATGTTTGCATGTTTGCGTGTTTGCGTGTTTCTGTGTTTGCATGTTTGCGTGTTTGCGTGAGCTTGGCCACGGCCTTGCGCTTAGTGTTGGTGTAAATGTTCCCTACAAGAACCTGGGATGCACGCAATAGCTCTGGGGTTTGATTGCATGTGATGTTACAGATTTCCAGGCTGTTGTAAGTAAGTTTGACTAAGATGGAGACCTTGATCTGTCAATCCATCAATCAATCAATCCTTCAATCATTCAATCAAAAATTAAAATATCAGTTGGAACTATCTGGGTGGGTAAATATGATGTGCGGACAGGGTCACACACAAAAACACATGGAAGGTGGAAAAACACAATGAACAATGGCACTTATTCATGGCCATATCACCCGTGACAACGCCTGTCTTTACCTAGTAACAGTAAATAAATAGGGCCATAGCCATAGTATTAATAGATTAAAAAAGGGTGTTGTGCTAGGATTAAAAAAATTGATAATATGACTGGAAAATATGACAGGACAGCAGTGATTCTGGAGGAGCCTTGCTTTATCCTGCCCTTTTGGTTGCAAGTTGGATGACTCTTACAGACACTGTACATCTAACCAACTATAGGCTCTGAAACCTGGACGAAGGGATTTGCACCATTCACAATTAAAACATGATTACATTAATGGCATTTGGCAGACAACAAAGTCCAGAGTGCATACACCTAATCAGGAATAAGTGTGCTGAAAGATCCTGAAAGAGGGCAGTACAATTTCAATTGCTACCAGTACAACAAAGATAAGGACTCGGGCCTCATCAGATTATTATTATTTTATTTTTTTAAATAATAATACCATAACACACAAATGTATGAATAAACTGCTTACCTAGCCAAACAAAACTAGCAAAGGTATCCTCTTCACACTTGTACTTGTGTTTGATCTGCACTTCGTTGTACGTCGCTCTGGATAAGAGCGTCTGCTAAATGCCTTGTAATCTAATGTATCATCCTAATGATACAAGTAAATAACACAGGTAAAGACAACAGTTAAGGTTTACAGGGAGGAAGGGAGGGACGGGGAGAGGTGCAACTTGAAGAGGTGCGTCATGATGAATGGAAATGCAAACGTAAACACAGTATCAGTGCAAAAGGCTACACATACAGCCAGTGTCAACATAAGTAGATGGTTGGGTGTTTTAGATAATGTTGTAATATTTAAAATGATGCCATTAAAGGCATTCAATATGATGTTAAAGATGATAAAAGTACAGGAATTAATTTTCCTTCCCTGTCATCTCTGTTATTACACCTGTGGTTTGTAGAGTCAGATGTATGAATATCTAAACGTTTTCTCTGGTTTCACCCTGTAGCGTGACAATGAGAGAAAGAGTGGTCCCTTCTTTTGGGAGTCCTTATTGTGTTCTCCTCATACAGGCTCAGTGAGGGTGCAGTACAGGGCCAGCCCCAGGCCAGTGTCTCCTGGTGAGGCCAATAAGAAAAAAATGCCAAATTAGATGCACAGATGTGTAGAGAGAGCTTTAGGGCGGAAACATTGCCAAGTGACTCTTGGCTCCTCCTAATCTTAGGACACCATAGAATAAGAAAAGAGGCAGAGAACAAGAGTGTGAGAGAGGAAAAAAATGGCACATTTTGTAGTTATCTATTCCACAAATCTCAGCTTGCATGACAAGTCACGTTACCAGGCAGATGGAGAACGGGGCATTTCAGGATGTTTTCTTGAGCATTGGGAAGACAAAACTCTCTCGGTATCAGTTAGGAGTGATGATTCTCTTTTCCCTCGGGTATCAGTGCCTTTCAGTGGATATAGGGTCACCTCCCCTTTCCACATCAGCCCTTCACCCACCACTGCACCACTGCTAGAGACTTCTAGAAGGTTCTTGCCATAGAACAGAAAAATAATTAGGGCAGAAAATCAGCATTTGCATACTTGAACACAGCCGGAGTTACCGGGATATAAATGCTTCTGAGTTTATTTATTCCTGATGGAGGCCTGTAGCGTAGTGGTTAAGCTGGTTGGCAGTTTGATCCCCGGTGTAGCCACAATAAGATCCGCACAGCCATTGGGCCCTTGAGCAAGGCCCTTAACCCTGCATTGCTCCAGGGGAGGATTGTCTCCTGCTTAGTCTAATCAACTGTACGTCGCTCTGGATAAACGCGTCAGCCTAATGCCATGTAATGTAATGGAATGTAATGATAGCTACACTCCCTGGAGTTTGAGAGCTGTGGCATTAAAGAGCCTGGATACGCTGCAACGCTGGAGGTACCTGGAGCCAGTTGCTTGCTGTCTCACTTAATTAGTCACTGATCTGTGTGTCAACTGATTTACCCCTGCAGGAGCCCACAGACCCTGCAAGGGTTTATTTGGGAGTTTTGGAACACCGGCATGTTAGCCTCTCTCTCTCTCTCCCTCTCTCTCTCTCTCTCTCTCTCTCTCTCTCCCTCTCTCTCTCTCTCTCTCTCTCAGAATCACTTCATGTCTCCTCCCTATTGCCTAGTGCCTGATTCAGAATGAAATCTGATATGGTGTTGATTATAACGTGAATATTACAGATTGCTGTTTAATGGTATGAGCAGGGTAATGATGCTGTATGCACACAGACATCATATAGCAACGCAGGCTTGGGTTTTACTGCGTAGGAGCACAACACTGTGTCCTGGATGCCCTATCCACAGATAGTTTTTGACTGGTACACAAAAAATCAAAGCTGTCCCTGGTCCCCAATCACAATCTGCCTAATCTCTGTTGATCGGGCATACCCTCGTCAATGCATGTTGACGTAATGTGAGTACTTTCAGGATAACTGCTCTGCGTTACTGAACGTGTACACTAAAACAATTACTGCTGTATGTTACACAGTGCTGTGCAGTTTTGCACTGTAACTAGGTACCTCGATTTGGACTTTGAAACTCCCACGATTGTTAGTATCAGATTCTGGAGTGACGAAGCATAAAGAAGAAGAAAATGGCTGAGAAGACAGCTGCTGGATCACTTTACAGATGTGGCTTTGGGGTGGATGTGATGACCCATTCCTGAACTTCTGGGGGTGGGGGAGCTTCTGTGGCTACTTGGTCATTTGTGGTGGGGTAAATGGGGCACTTTAATAACCCCGAGCATTCAGACTGACCAGGTATCCCACAGCTTCCCGCCTGGCAGGGGCACAGAGGTAGAGACAATAGGGGCTCTCATATTCAGAATGAAGCTCACCCCCTGAAGCCAGAAATCTGCTTTTGTTTGTCTGAACCCCAGTTGTGTGATTGTATTTCCTGATATTGGATTATTGTATTAGATAACAAATAATATTCTTGCGCTATCTTACAGTTCTACAAAGGTGTATGAAAAAGGGTCAAAGATCTAGATATGAGAATTTCAGCAAGTTTTTTTAGGGAGCAATGGAAAGTAAGATAAACTAAACATATTTTATCTTATATAAATGGATGATCATTTGGTTCTATGAGTGCTTACCTGCAGTCTGCAGAGTGACAAGATGTAGTTCTGATACCATATGCTTCAATGGAGAAGCATTCAGCTGAATAGAAGCACAAGAGAAGCATAGAATTCACTGAATATATAACCATGTGCATTTTAACATATTGATTTATGGGTCTGCACAGTGCACATTATCATTTGTGTATGTATGTGTATGTGCATATATGTGTATGTGCATATGTGTGTGTGTGTGTGCATTTGGGCATATGTGCGTGTTTGTGTATGCATGTGGATATGTGTGTATGTGTACATATGTACAGTATGTGTGTGTATGGTTGTGTGTGTGTGTGTGTGTGTGAGTGTGTGTGTGTGTGCATTTGGGCATAATATATGTGCGTGTTTGTGTGTGCATGTGCATATGTGTGTATGTGTACCTATGTACAGTATGTGTGTGTATGGTTGTGTGTGTGTGTGTATGGTTGTGTGTGTATTTGTGTGTGTGTGTGTGTGTGTGTATTTGTGTGTGTGTGTATTTGTGTGTGTGTGTGTGTGTGTGTGAGTGTGTGTGTGTGTGTGTATTTGTGTGTGTGTGTATTTCTGTGTGTGTATGGTTGTGAGTGTGTATGTGTGTATTTGTGTGTGTGTGTGTGTGTGTGTGTGTGTGTATTTGTGTGTGTGTGTATTTGTGTGTGTGTGTGTGTGTGTGTGTGTGTGTATGTGTGTGTGTGTGTGTGTATTTCTGTGTGTGAGTGTGTGTGTGTGTGTATTTCTGTGTGTGTGTGTGTGTGTGTGTATTTGTGTGTGTGTGTGTGTGTGTGTGTGTGTGTGTGTGTGTGTGTGTGTGTATGTATGCATGCTAATAATGTGTGTCACAGGAGCTCAAAGTGGGGAGCAGATGTGTACTCATATCCCACAAAACTGAAAACAGGGAGCATATTGAATTTAGTCTTTGGGGGGCATGTGCACATGACCTAAGCAATGCTCTTGCACACCTCACCATGTGTCTTGTACATTGTTTTTGGGAGAAACAGAGAGGCTGAATGAGGACTGAAAATAAAATAAAGTATAACAAAGTCTATGAAGACTTCTTGAAACTGTTCTGTGGCTCCCATCATTTCTTTGCAGAAATCTGACAGTTTTCTGCAGCAAACACTGATTAGTTTAGATTGTGCGTTGAAATGTGTAGTAGGCTGGATAGGTTCTTTCACATTGTTTGCACATTGTTTGCACATTCTTGTATCCCCTAATTCTATGACTTACAGTGGATGAGGTAATTTGCCGTTGTGCAAATAGTTAACCTGACGTGACAAATCATGTCTTCGGGTCACTGAGATTAAAGTCAAGTAAAAGAGAGGCACTAAGGGTGGGGAGAAAGTAATAAAAAATACACACCAGAGGAGATCTACGAATAATGTTTAGAGGGGTGCGTAGTCTTTAGCAAAACAAAAAATACTGACGAACACAGTTTGAAAACTGTGCACTTTTCATCACTAGAAAGGAAATTAAGCAAATGCAATATTGGTTTGTATTTATCTCACTACTTTTTTTGGCATTGAAATTGAAATTATTATTATTTTTGGCAGAAATGTACAGTACTGTGCAAGAGTTTTAGGTAGGTGTGAAAAAATGAAGAAAGCATTCTTACTTTACAGCATTTCACACCTGCCTAAAACTTTTGCACAGTACTGTAAGTATACCAAATAAAAGGACAAATTACTAATTTGATTAAACAGTTTTACAAATGGGACATTTGAAATGGAAGAAACAGTTTAAGTGTGTGAACTGGTGTGTGTGTGTGTGTGTGTGTGGGGGGGGGGGCGTGCAGAAAGAAATACAACAGCCAGAAGACAGCATGACTGATCAATATCATTGAACGGATAAAATAAAATGCACATGTACATGCAACTTGTAGACTTTGTAGTTTAACAACTCCAATAGGCTGGTGAATAATTTATCCATTGTTCTACCCCTCTGCCCAAGATTTCTCCGTCTAATCTGAGAGCTCTGAAGCAGACGGACCAGAGGAAATATGGGGCTTGTTATTGAGAAGAACACAAGAGGCAAAATGGAATATGAAAACGGGGAAAAAAAGGGGGAAAAGCACGAGGAACAATAGCGGGATTTAACTGTGAACAGGTTGCGGGTAACCATGTGAACAGCTGGGAGTGGGCTCCAGACTGCTTTTCACAGGAAACTGCAAGGAAATCTGCCTCTGAAAAACCCTGCTCCTAACATCAAAGTTAAATGGCCCTGACTTTTGCCCCCAGCTGAGCAGCTGAAGCCGGAACCGACTGCACACCACTCCGCAGACCCCACCCACCACCCTGCACCATTCTGCACTAATCAGACCTGAAATACACTATGACAGGTTACAACAGCTGGTGCCGGCAGTATTTTGCCTGATGTGATTAACAGGCAAATATATTATCCTTATTGCTATCATCAGCAGAGCCCTTTCCCCATTCGAGTGGTATGTCTTAAAGTGTATGTGTGTGGCTGTTTGTTTGTTTGTTTGTACAGTTCAAAACAGGCAAGGCAAGTCTAGCAATGCTGATCGGTAAGATAAAAATAGCATGGGGTGTGAATACGTGCATGCATAAAATGGTTCATGACAACAATAACGAGAAATTAAACAATACACAATATTTTCAGCCTATTTTATCAAGAACCCGTGTACTCTCCTAACAATCACATAAAGCGACATTTAAAAAAAGACACGTGCAAGGCACGCCCCTCAACAGGATTGTGCTAGAAGAGCTCACGCTTTACGCATGCATAAAATTCCGCTCTGGATTCCAATGCCTGCGTTTCTATTAATATCATTTCTATCACGTACAATAAAATAATCTAGCTACCAGTAATCGATGCCATGTTGTCCGACGTCGCCACCTCATAAAAACCGATTTCCCAGAGATAAGTACCCGCTTCTGTGAAAGAAATGTATTCATTTCTAAGTAAGTAATGCACGCCATCGCGTTCTTCGTCGTATATTCACCTTGGAGGCGACTCAAATCCATTCACTTGCTGTTGACCATGGCGCTTTGCGGATGCATACATATATATACATGCAAGAAGACATAACACCGAATGTCATACAAAGACTGTGCATTGGTTGCTTTGCTTAAAAATGCCGATATGAAAATACTGAAGGATTAGGCTACTCTATTATTAAATAAGTTTTTGACAATAACCAATATAAAAGCTATAATCCAAAGCGTAATGATTTCCACTTCGGTGAATAAATACAAACGCATGAGGGCGCCATAAAACAATTGTTGATGGCTGTTGATGAATCCGAGTCACGTCTACAGCATTTGGTTTCGGGTATACGTCAAAAGAAAGGATAAGATATCTTAATTAGTTGGCTGGAGTACGCAACACGGTGCAATGGACATAATGCTAAACCAAATATCTTTAGTCAAATCTCAACTGTTGCGAGAGCCGTATTAAAGCTAGGCTAACATAGGCCCGAAACATGCAGCATACATATATAACTATTTTAAGATGCAAAAAGAATTTTTAAATAAAGAAACTAAATAAAATAGCTCAAACATTTGAAACATACACAGAAGGGTATGCAAAACAATAATTTCGCACTTCATTATTTCAGTTATTTAAATCAAATTGAATAGCATGTAGACTATGGCTCTTTGAGATTTGTCTCAACTGACTTCACATACAGTCTTGACTGTCTTCACATGAAAATCTTTGGGATTATTTGCTTTAAATGTGTACGAATTATTTGCTGTTAAATTAATTCCTTTCAATGGCACAGAAAACAATCGCTATCTATCGCGCAAAATGGGCAGTACAACCATTACGTTTGCACAGGCGCAGTGCGGTGACTGTGCGTGTGTGAGAGCGTGCAACCGGGGCACCGCGGTTTCGGTTGGTCGGGAGAGAGGAGTAGCGACTGGAGATTGAAAGGGGGAGCTGCCTCCGCGAAGAGCGAGCGTCGGCGAATGAGATGTTCCTCTAAAGGATTGCGACTCCTTCGAAAGGGAATATAAGTTTTATTCTAAGGCCTCGGGACCACTGTAAGGTAAGGTATATACACAAACGGCTCCTTTTCAAAACTACATTTGGTAAATTCTCCGAATCGGTAGCTAGCGAGCTAGCGAATTTGTTAGCAACGCTTTAAAGTCGCGAGTACGCTTGCTAGTTGGCTATCCAGCTAACGCTCATACTTACAAGCGAGCCACAGAAGGTCTATTTTCTCCTTTATTGTACAAGTTTCCATGCTAAATATGCGTGTGGTTGTATAAAGAGTTGCGGTTCTTCCAACTTTATTTTGTTGAATTTGCTTTCTTTTTCGATTACACTCGCCTTATTTATGTTTTATTAACTACACTGTATGCTGTAGTCCTTCCTGATCCATCGTAATCTCAGTACGCACGCGCAACGCTGTTGCGTATTCTGGGACTTTGTAGTTTTTACTTATTTAAAAATCAACTTACTGACTCACTGACATTGTTAACATATAAACTACAAGTTCCATGCCATAATGGACCCCCCCCCCACACACACACACACACCCATGAGACTACCTACACTTACTCAATGTAAATAACCAAAAAGTCTAGGAGTGTTTGTGTGGGGTAGTGTGCTGGATAGGGAGGAATTTAAGCGAAAAGTTTTTAATCACTCACTGAGGTTACTTTTCCCTAGTATTTCTATTTTTATTTGACAAATAATTACAGTTAACGTTTAATGACAGATACCGTATGTGGATAATATGCCAGCTGTCAACGTACTGAATAATTTCCATATTCATTCAAAAAGATTATTGCCTGCATTAAGGCATTCATTACCAACATTATTAACTTATTAAATGGTTTGTTGGGTTCTTTGTTGTGTTTTGATGTCACTGAAACTTCCTGGGATGCTGTGTGCAGTATCAAGCAAAGTTTGTTTTTTTATTTTATTTTGGCGGAGCTTTTATTTCACGATACCGGTTAATTGTCTTCACCGTGATCCTTATTCTTTTCTGTGTAGAACGAATATTCACGTGTGGCCACATCTTTAAAATCTCTGTCATGCTCGGGGCGCAGAAGCCGACAAACGAGTTCTGGAAACACATAACAGGGATGGAGAGAGTGAGCGTCTGGAGTTTGGCTGGGGCTGGGGCGGGGTCGGGGGCGTGTTGTTATTGTGTGTGAGCGGCACGTATTGTCGTTACGTATTAGCCCAACTGCCGTGCTTAAGGCGCCGCAGGAAATAACACGTCAAATATTAAAATAGGCCCCCTTTTATTGAACAAGCAGGCGCGCAGTCCATGGCCTGCATTTTTTCCAGTCTTCCGCTTCGTGAATAATTTGCCTACATTGACATATTAGTGTTTGAAGTTCCTACATCCATCAGTCTATATAACCTGGCTATGGTGCTGAACACCGAATTATATTGGAAGGAAACATTGGAAACCAATAGAGAAGTATCCCATCTGGTGATTTTGAGGTTTATTTATATTTATATTTGCATCTTGGCTGGAATAAGTAGTCTGAAGTGATGGAAATGTGATGGAAAGCTAGAGGCACACGTCACAAAACTTCAATTAAATGTACCCGCTGGTATTTAAAGGTTGGAATCTGTCGCCTAAAATTCAAATCAACATCATCAGCGTCTGGATATTTTATTTTCAGGTTGTCCTACAAGCGATACTAAAACTGTTTGCATTTGAATGGATCTCTATTTTCCGTAGAAGGTTCCATTCAAATGCAAAGATTTTTTTAGATAGGTCACAGACATCAGGAAGTCAACCAACCAACCAACCAACCAAGACTCTTTTATTTGATATTATGTTTTACTCAAACACTGAAATGGGCGTCTACATATAAAAAGTGCTGTAATTACTTTATTTTGTGGGGAAATGGCTGTTGAATTTAATGTGAAAGACGGCACATTGTTTCATGGACTAGGACAGGGGTGCACCACTCAGGTCCTGGAGGGCTGGTCTGCCTGCTGGTTTTTATTACAAACACTTACCTTAGTTGTAGTTCTTTGACAGCTCTATAAACTACGCTAGTTCACTCCTGTACTTGAGCACAGTAAAATCATTAGGTTGCACTTGTAGTTGGCAACTAGTGCTTCTCTGAATGTCAGATCAAGATATGATTGAGCTAACTAAATAATTAAGAGCAGAAGTTGGCACACAATCCTGAAACGGTTCACCCCTTGTTGTGCAGCACTGGACCAGGAAGTTGGAAAAAATGTCTGTGACTTAGGCAAGGTCATGACAGCGTATGACTGATCTCGCTCATATCATGCTTTGCTTTGTGCGGTTGCATTTGGCATTCTTCTCAGTCCAGCAATCTGGTGTAAGGAGAAGTAGTCCACTGGGGACGAAAAAGAAACCTTTGGTCGAGTTTGTCACCATAAAGGCGAAGTTAACTGCTTTCCTCGTGCGTGTGATTGTTTAAAAGAAAATGCATTTAATTGTAGAGTATGTAACGACAGAAGTGTATCTTGTAGGGGTGGGAATCGCAGAGTAACACTCAATGCGGTACTATCACGATACGGCGATTCTGCGATACACCATATATTGCAAGAAAATAATTTACGGCAGATCACGATATATGTGTCATTTTATATAAAAAGATTTTTCAGAAAGCAGGGATCAACCATGTACTGTATTTCCTCGCTGCGTTTTTAAGCGGTGTCAGTTTCACATCATCACGCTGACAAATAAACATGCCTTTAGGGAAAGCTGGAGTCTGTACACCATTCTGTAGCTACCCACACCTTTCCTGGTGATTAATACAGTGAGCAGTAAAATACACAAGGGGTGAGTTGGTATGTCCTCTGTGCTTTGTGGCTGTTGGATCCAGCTGACCAGTGAACACAAAATAAACTGACTCAAGTGCACCCAGACCACAGCAGGCATTGGTATTGTGCCTGTCTGGCCAAACTGCGTACCGTTTTGAAATGTACGCACTTCAAATGCCACAATTTATGTTTCAAGTAGCCTGTTTGCTTGTTGTCGTCGTGGACAATGTTTTGTCAAAGTTTTGAAACCCATCAAACAGTGAGTATGTTTCCTGGCAGTCAAATGCTGCCCGTTGTTTTAGAAATCCAGCATATTCACTGGGTTCAGTTATTTTAGCCCAGGTTATACGCTGAAAAAGCCCCCAAAATCCAGATACAATGTGCAATATTAAGCAGCTCATCAATGGTGATCAGGCTTGATCTGGTGTGGTGAGTCCTGTTTCTGGATTTCAGTTAGTCATGTTCATCACACACACAAAAATAATTCCACTAGGAAGGTGAGTTGGGTTGGTAACAATGTCAAGATCCTGTTTTGAATTTGTCGTTGCGAGGAGGCGGAGCTGGTATGCAGATGAGGAGGGAGTCCTTGGCGCTGCGTTCCTCGCCCCAGGATGGCTGCGTTCGTTTGGCCTGTGTAAATATAGCCTGTTGGTTTTAGCCGGAGGATAAACACAGATGTCAAGTAGACTGGGGCTCCTCCTCCTCGCCACAGACCTCTCCCTGCATCACTCTACCGTACGGAGAGAGACGGAGGGAGGGAAGGAGGGAGAGAGGGAGGGAGGGTGGGCGAGTGGGAGGGAAGGAGGGAGGGGGGGAGGGAAGGAGGCAGGGAGAGAGTGAGAGAGAGGGTGAGAGAGAGGAAAGGTGGGGGAGGGAGAGAGAGTGAGAGAAGGCGAGAAAGAGGGAGGGAGAGAGGGTGAGAAGGAGGGAGAGAGGTAGAGTGAGAGGGAGGGAGGGAGGGAGAGGGTGGGATAGAGGGAGGGAGAGGGTGGGAGGGAGGGAGGGAGAGGGTGGGATAGAGAGAGGATGGGAGGGAGAGAGAGGGAGAAGGAGGGAGAGAGAAAAAGTGGGAATGGGGAAAGAGAGAAGATGAGACAGGAGGTGAGAGTGTGCTTTAACAGAGTCTGATGCGTCCGTGCGAATGTGTGTTTCACGTGCGGCGTTTCTGACCCGGACACTCCCCTTCCCCGCTTTCAGGCCCTTAAGTACAAAATTGAATTGGAAAGTGGCCTTCATTTAATTTAGCTTTTATTCCATTTCCCCCTGAAAACGAATGTCAAGAGCAGGCTCGCTGAGCGAAGCGCGAGCAGTCGGGGCCTCCCTTACCACGGCGCTGCGTGTTTCAGCCTCTCTTCCTGCGCCTTGTGAGAGAGAGAGACGGGGTCTGAGAGGGGTGAAGGAGAGCGAGACTTGGACAGAGCTCTTTATTTTAGTTAAAAGGAACATTCTGCTAAAAGCAAAGACTGTAACATAAAACCGACCACATTCGCGGAAAGATCACGGGATGAGAAAAAAGCTTGCGCGTTCTTTTGCGCTCGAGAGTGTGGGTTCCGAAGCCGCCGCCTCTTCCAGGGCGCGATATTCTCTCGTCTTTGTCCGTATCACAGATTGTGTCACAGATAGACGGAGCGAGACGGCGGGGGAAAGAGGGAGAGGGAGGGAGAGATTCAGAGATAGCGGGGATGGAGGGAAGAGATGGGGAGTGAAAAGGAGAGACCTGATCTGTGAGGGAGCAACATTCCCGGTCACAGCGTCACACTGCAGTGGGTTATAGGTGAGGAAGGAAGAGCGCGTTATTGTGTTAGATTGTGTTAGTTTGTGTTAGATTGTGTTACATTGTGTTGGTTGATTCGCGCCTGGCTCTGTTTCTGTGTGGCTCTGCGGTGGGGTTGTAAAGTTGTTTGTGGGAGTTGTAGTTTGTGTTAGTTTGTGTTAGTTTGTGTTAGTTTGTGTTAGTTTGTGTTTGTTGGTGTTTGTTGGTGTTAGTTGGTGTTGGTTGGTTAGCGCCTGGCTCTGTTTCCGTGTGGCTCTGCAGTGGGGTTGTGAAGTTGTTTGTGGGAGTTGTAGTTTGTTTTAGTTTGTGTTGGTTTGTGTTAGTTTGTGTTAGTTTGTGTTAGTTTGTGTTAGTTTGTGTTTGTTTGTGTTAGTTGGTGTTGGTTGGTTAGCGCCTGGCTCTGCGGTGGGGTTGTGAAGTTGTTTGTGGGAGTTGTAGTTTGTGTTAGTTTGTGTTAGTTTGTGTTGGTTTGTGTTTGTTTGAGTTTGTTTGTGTTAGTTGGTGTTGGTTGGTTAGCGTGTGGCTCTGCGGTGGGGTTGTGAAGTTGTTTGTGGGAGTTGTAATGGCTGTCCCGTGGCGCGCGGGCGCAGGGTCAGCGCGGGCCCTGGGGGTCACAGGCAGAGGAAATGAGTCCCAGCGCCGGGAGATGACAGGCTCTGAATCATCCCGCCACGCCACCAGCAGCGGAAATACAGTTCAGCCTCTGGAATGCAGGGAAGGCCAGGTCAGCCTGGGGTTTTAAGCCTGTCCCCCGGACCCCAGAGCACATGGAGGGGCCTGTGCGTGCGTGCGTGCGT
Organism: Conger conger; assembly: GCF_963514075.1. Taxonomy (NCBI): domain Eukaryota; kingdom Metazoa; phylum Chordata; class Actinopteri; order Anguilliformes; family Congridae; genus Conger; species Conger conger. Next base: position 7,340,200 of record NC_083772.1, read on the forward strand.
GCGTGCGTGTGTGAGTGTGCGTCTGTGAGTGTGTACATGTACATGTGAGTGTGTGCACAAGTGTGAGAGTGAGAGAGAGAGAGAGAGAGAGTGTGTGTATGTGTGTGTGTGTGTGTGTGAGAGCGTGAGCATGAGCGTGAGTATGTGTGTGTGTGTGTGCGCACGTGTGAGAGAGAGATAGAGTGTGTGCGCGTGCGTGCGTGCGTGCGGTCATGTATGCGTGCGTGTCTGTTTTTGTGCATGCTTGTGTGCATGTGTGTGTTTGTGTGCATGTGTGTGCATGTGTGTGTTTGTGTGCATGTGTGTGTTTGTGTGCATGTGTGTGCATGTGTGTGACTCGTGGGCCTCCCTCTCCGCATGAGGAGTCGTGGTATGCACCACTGTTGGCCATTAGCTGCAGCGGGAGATAAAGAGCATCCAGTCTGCTGAGCAAATGAACAACACTCGCATGATTTCCGCTTCGCTTCTGAGCGGGTTGGCCGAACGCCACGGGTCTGCGGACGCGGATGGGAGCGCAGCGGAAACGGCCAACGCGGTACGATCGGTCCGTGTCTGTCACGGGCGCTCACAGAGGAAAGGGCCGTGATTCCGTGTGTTGTGTGGTGAGGGCAAAGTGGCATTGGGATTTTGGGATCTTGAGTGAGTGCGCTATCTCATTCGGGTGTGATGGTACCGCAACCGGCCGTTCCGCGAGAGCAGGTTTTGAAATTGCTAAATTGTAGCTCCGGCTGAGGTTGAAGCTTAGTTTTATTTTCAATATATTCCATTGTCAGATTAATCAAATAGGCCCAGGTTTGCCCTTACCTTTGTTGAAGCCTTAACACTTGAAATTGTACTTTCCGCTCGGCACTTCACTCTGTACTTTGTTGTACGTCGCTGTGGATAAGAGCGTCTGCCAAATGCCAATAATGTAAAGTAATGTAATGGGATCAAAGTGTCATTGGTCTGCATAGCGACCGGGCAGACGCCTCGCATGCCCCCATCTGATTGGGCCCTGGGTTGCCATGGCGAGGCGGTGGCCAACGGGCGGCGAGGGAGATTACCGTGGCCAGGGTTCTAAACGTATGAGCACTCCCACTGGTGTTCTGTAAAATGGAAGTTAAGTTGCTGATTGGCCGGAGTCCAAACACCTTGTTTCCAAGGATTCATTTGGCCGCTGATTGAAAGGACAG
>NC_083772.1:7351371-7353871 GCF_963514075.1 Conger conger
TGATGCACGTGGTCTGGCCGTCAGTTCAAATGATTTATAATGTGCGTTATATCCTCGCATTCCACCCTGCCTGGCAACCAGGCGTCCCGTGACACCGGCTGGCTTATTATGGGATGTTTGTCAGTAGAATGTTGTAGCTGGAAGAAGACACAATTCTGATACCCATATTCCCCCAGAGGGGGTTCTGAATGGATTTGAATCGGTTTAGATCAGTCAGTCACCGAACGCAGCACAGAACCGCAGACCTGTCGCACAGGTGTAAACAGGGGCTTGACTGAAGGTCCTCATGGTGTGTGTGTATTCCCGGCTGTGAGGAGCTCTCCATCCCTACTCCAGCACTTATCATTGAAAAGGTCCTGACTCTTAGTGACTTTGGGTATGGCTTTGCCTGATTGGCCTGGTGGGCTAATCTGGGGCACATGACCTTCGGGGGCGGAGCTGAAACTCGCCCACCCGCCCCTATGCACTCAGTCCTTAGTGTGAGTGTGTGTGAGTGTGTGTGAGTGTGTGTGAGTGTGTGTGAGTGTGTGTGTGAGTGTGTGAGTGTGTGAGTGTGTGAGTGTGTGAGTGTGTGAGTGTGTGTGTGAGTGTGTGTGTGTGTGTGTGTGAGTGTGTGTGTGAGTGTGTGTGTGAGTGTGTGTGTGTGTGTGAGTGTGTGTGTGAGTGTGAGTGTGAGTGTGAGTGTGAGTGTGAGTGTGAGTGTGAGTGTGAGTGTGAGTGATCTTTAGTGATCTTTAGTGATCTTTAGTGATTTTGAGTGATTTTGAGTGATCGTGAGTGAGAGAGTGAGAGAGTGAGTCTCTGCCCTGTCCTGGAAAGTAATCGCCCCGCCCCCTCAGTTCACCCCTGGGCTGCAAAGCTCTAATGAGAACTGGAAATGAATCTCTCCTCCTTCCGTCTCTCCTCCTCTACTTAGTCATTCACACCATGATGTGATCCCCTGCACCCTCTCCCTCTGTCTCTGTCTCTCCCTCTCCCTCCCTCTGTCTCTCCCTCTGTCTCTCCTGCATCCCACAATCTCCACATCCACACCACTGCAGTCACCCGGCCTCTCCTCAAACTCCCTGCTCTACGTCCCCATGAAGGTCTTCACATGTAAAGAACAGGATGTGTCACAGGATGTGCTAAATTTAGTCTCTACCGCTCCCTAAATCTGAGATTTGGTGGGGCCCTTTCTTTTTTAGTAGGAAGTTGGACGCGTTTAATCTGTGACTGACCCTGCGGTGATCTGGAGTGGGGGGGATTTGGGGGAGATTTGGCCACCGAGCTGGAGAGATGTGCAGGGTGTTTCGGAAGTCTCTCTCTTCACTCCTCTTCCTCCGTCTTTCTTTCTATTTTTTTTCCCTCCCTCTCGTTCCTCTCTCTTACCCCAACATGGCCTCACAGGGTAATTACCCCCCTCCCCACCCCTGCTCTTTGGGGCAGTAGAGGCTATTACCTCTGTCACTTTGGTCATTTATCCCAATTACTGTCGTCCTGCTAATGGGGCTGCAGGAAGTTTCTCTGGAGCCCCCCCACCCCCACCCCCAGCTTTATGAGCGCCCATTAAGAGACGGATGTACACTGCAGTGACATGAGACCCTCAGCGTGTGTGTGTGTGTGTGTGTGTGCGCGTGTGTGTGTGTGCGCGCGCGCGGTTGTGTGGGTGCACGCTTGTATGTATGTATTTATGTATGTATGTATGTGTGTGTGTGTGTGTGTGTGGTTCTGTGTGTGTGCACGCTTGTATGTATGTGTGTGTGTGTGTGCGTGCGTGCGTGCGTGCGTGCGTGCGTGCGTGCGTGCGTGCGTGCGTGCGTGTGCGCGTGTGCGTGCGCGTGTGTGTGTGTGTGGTTCTGTGTGTGTGCACGCTTGTATGTATGTATGTATGTGTGTGTGTGTGTGTGTGTGTGTGTGTGTGTGCGTGCGTGCGTGTGTGCGTGTGTGGTTCTGTGTGTGTGCACGCTTGTATGTATGTGTGTGTGCGTGTGTGTCACTCACTCCTACCCTGTTTCTCTCCTATTTCCTTTCTTTTTCCATCCTCTATCTGTCCATTGTCTCTCTCTCTCTCTCTCTTTCTCTCTCTCTCGTAATGAGTGCTGTTCATTGGGTTACATTACATTATTGGCATTTGGCAGACGCTCTTATCCAGAGCGACATACAACAAAGTGCATACCCATAACCAGGGATAAGTTCGCTGAAAGACCCTAGAGGGAAGTACAATTTCAACTGGGTTGAAAGTGTTGAGGTACTGGGAGTGGAACAGGGCTCTGAATGAGAGATGTCTGAGTTCAGCTGCAGTATTGCTCTGCCCATGTCCTGTTGGACAGAAGTGACACTTCTGCAAGTGAGAAAGGGCCCTTATTCATGGCTTACATTTCACATAGGGAGCCAGTCTGCCATTTATCTGCCAGTTAGTGCTCAGTTAATAGGGTGCAGTAAGCTGTAGTGTGTGTGGCTGTGGCTGTGTGTTTATGTTTGTGTGTGTGTGTTTGTGTGTGTGTGTCTGTTTGTGTGTGGT
>NC_083772.1:7358871-7363871 GCF_963514075.1 Conger conger
TTTAGAGGTAGAGGTCTTTATCGTACAATGCTGTGTGTGCGGCAGCCTGTTTGATGTGTGCGTGCGTGTGTGCGTGAGAGAGAGGGAGAGAGAGAGAGCGGTTGGAAAGACCCTTTGTGTGTGTGTACTCGTGCGTTTCTGTGCTTTTCATCAAGTCCCTTTGAGGCATATGAGTCTGTGTGTGAGTGTGTGTTTATCAGTTTTTGATGTCGGTCCTTTGGGGGGGGGGGGGGTGTATGTGTTTCTGTGCGTGAGTGCATGTGTGTGTGTGTCTCTCTCTCCATCTTCCTCTCTCTCACTCTCTATCTCCCACCACTCTATCCTTCTCTAAATGTGTGTGTTGTGTGTGTGTGTGTGTGTGTGTGAGTGAGTGGTCTCGGTGTGTGTGTGTGTGTGAGCATTGAGCCACTGAGCCACTGAACCACTGAGCTCTGAGCTACTGAGCTACTGAGCTTCTGAGCCACTGAGCTCTGAGCCTCTGAGCCACTGAGCTCTGAGCCACTGAGCTCTGAGCCACTGAGCTCTGAGCCACTGAGCTCTGAGCCACTGAGCTCTGAGCCACTGAGCTCTGAGCAGAATCCCAATACACTGGCCTCTCACAGCCTCCATACTCCAGACTGTCTTCTGAAATGACACTTATTTGGCTTTTCCCATGCTGATGGTTGACAAAGGGATTTTGCATGCTTGTTACCTCATTTGTATTCTGTTGTGGAAACCGGAAGTAATGGAATGACACTATAGTTCCTTTCGACTGAGATTAACTAAATTAAAGTAAAATTATATTGCCAATTTTATTTACACTTAATTGTTTGGGGTGGCAATAACATTTGCTCATATGTATTGGAGCTCCACTAATCTACCGGATCACCAGTGTGATCGATGGGCTGCAACGTCTGTATTGTGGTTAATGGCACTTAGCACACACCTGTGATCTCTCAGCTGTAGACTAAGGTTATCTGTGCCCAGTACACACGGTTTCACTTTGTTTTGTGTTAAGAAACAGTCCTGTTACCCGGGATTGAGTAGATGTGGAACAGTATTGTGGCTTGCTGTTGGGCTGGTTAGGGTACTGGTTTAGGGCTCAGGACCCCTCTGGCTGTGGGACGTTCTGCCACTGCAGAACGGAGAGGAGCTGTTACCATGACAGACGCCATCCAGATCAATCCCGCAGAGACGCCGGTCTCTCACGTCTGTCCGTCTCCTGTAATGTCTCCCGCCGCTCGCCGAACTGCGCTGTTCCCCTCCGAGCGCTGTGACCTTCACCTCTCCTCCCCCCCGGAGAGGGTGCCCATCTCCTCCCCTTACATCAGCGCTGGGCTCGGGGCAGGAGACGTCCCCTCTGTCCGCCCAAACGCCGCGCACGTCTGCGCTCGCCCGAAATAGACCACCTCAGAGACTCATCCTCATCCTCATCCTCGTCATCAGTGCAGAGGAAGGAGCCTGGCAGAAGTGACAAACAGGCTGAATCTGTGAGAGGAGGAGCTGACAGCCCAGTTCTTTCTGAGCTCATGCCCCTCTCTCCCCCCCCCCCCCCCATTTCCTGCCTGAGTGTCACTTACACTGGGGGGCCACGCCCGTCCAAGCTGTTCTGTAAACATCGGCCCCGCGGCCCATGGCTACGTCTGCCCCTGGCGCTGAGGGCCGCTGAGGGCCGCTGAGGGCCGCTGAGGGCCGCTGAGGGCCGCTGAGTCTGGAGGGGCGAGGGGCTCCCTCTGCTTTAAGCAGCGCTTCCTCCACAGCGGTGATTACAGCATTACCGGCCCAGCGCCATCGCCGCGGTGATGCAGCCTGCTGTAATTACGTGGCTGTGTGCTGTGGTGTGTGTGTGTATGTGCAGTGTGAGCTGTGTGTGTGAGCTGTGTGTGTGCGTGTGTGTGTGTGAGAGAGAGTGAGCCCTTCCTATCTCTCTCATACACACACACACACGCACACACACACAGCTCTCTCTCTCTCTCTCTCACACACACACACACACACTCACACAGCTCTCTCACACACACACACACACACTCACACACAGCTCTCTCTCTCTCTCACACACACACACACACACATGCATGCACACAGCACACACGCACACACACACACAGCTCTCTCACACACACACACACACACACACACACACACACACACCACACGCACGCACACAGCTCACACTGCACACACACACACACGCACACAGCTCACACACACACACACACACACACACATGCATGCACACAGCACACACGCACACACACACACTCACCCAGCTCTCTCACACACACACACACACGCACACAGCTCACGATGCACACGCACACAGCACACACACACACGCACACAGCTGCTGCTTCACAGGAGCCTCATTACCACAGGAGTCATTAAGAGGATTAAACGCCATCCTGCAACCACAACACACACCCTGTGCTAACAGAGCTCTCGCATGTGCTGGGACCCACACACACATATACATATGCACACACACACACACACACAAAAGCAAAATGAAGAAAGGAGTCTTTCTTTTGGCTTGCAGCTGTCTGAGTAATCTTGGATAGGGACTGATAGGATATCTTGTAGGACGTTTTAGGAGAAACCCTCAGGCTTTCGAGCTAAAGCCACTCACCCCACCTCCTCCCCTTACACACACACACACACACACACACACACACACACACACACACACACTCACACACACACTCACACTCCCCGCCCTACCCCACGGGACAGCCTTGGAAACTTCTTTTACCTCCAGCACAATGAAGCGATACATTCACGCTGCGCTCAATGACTTTCTGTCCCCCAATAAACAAGGCCCGGAGTTCCATGGGAACTGTGTCGTCTTCAGAACGCGGCCGTCTGACACTCCCAAACCAGAGACCCCCCTCTGCCGCCGGGGCCAGAGGTGCTCCCCACGCCTCCCTCTCTCTCCCTGCTGCAGTGCTCTTCACATTGCCCTTCGTCAGCTCAGTTAAATTAAGGGGAACAATTAAAACGGAGGCGTGACTCATTATAGCCGCGCATCATCAAAACAGAGGTGCCCTACGATGGCTGAGAGATAAACGCCACTTGTGTGAATTTCAGCCGGCGTGTGATGTTACGAGTGCTCTCTCTCTCCCTCTCACGTTATCGACGTTATTTAAAAGAGCCGTAAACCTCCCACTGCAAGCTGTCCGCCCTGAAGCCAGGCCTCCAGCCAAACTTCTGCAGAAACTGGGCTGATCCGCACTGGGGCTGGTCCTTTTCACCGTCACGTCGGGGCATCGTCCCCGCCTCGGTTTGGTTGGGCTCCGACCGTTCAAGGCCGTTTGTTGGACGGCGTCCAGGGTGTAAATGGCTGGCATTTATACAGTGCCATTATCCAAAGCGCTGTACAATTGACGCTTCTCATTCACCCATTCACGCACACGATTGGCTGGCACGCAAGGCACCAACCAGCTCGTCAGGAACATTTGGGGGGGTTAGGCGTCTTGCTCAGGGACACTTCGACACAGCCCGGGCGGGGGGATCGAACCGGCAACCCTCCGACAGCCAGACAACTCCTCTTACCGCTTGAGCTAATGTCCCTCCCATTGTGTGGGACTGTCTGTGTCTCCCATCTCCCTAACGGGACACTGGATACACTCCTCAGACCCTCTGGGGCTCTGGCAGAGAAAGGGAGGGATAGGCCAAAGAAAGAAGAGGGCAGCTGAAAGAAAGAGAGAGAGAGAGAGAGAGAGAGAGAGAGAGCGACGCAGAGGGTGAGAGAGAGGGACAGCTGAAAGAGAGAGAGAGAGAGAGAGAGAGAGATGCAGATCAGCCTTTTTACACAGAAGAGTGAAAGGGCACCCTTGTGAAAGCTGATTCTATGTGACTTTCACATTAAAGCCAGTCAGTGTGGGTCAGTGAACAAGAGGGCTGCTGCTATCTCTAACCTCCTTTCGCTCTCCCTTTCTCATTCTCTCTCTCCGCTCTGTCCCTCCCTCTCTCTCCTGTTATTTCGTCTTCCTCTGGCTGTGGGGCAGGTGGGGATGGAGGGAGAGAGGGAGAGAGAGCGTGTGGAGGAGTGCAGAGGGAGGGGGGGGTCAAACCCGGACATTCCCCCAGGCTTCTCCAGAGCGACTATTTATAACTTAACTCTCTCTTCCTCTCTCTTTCCCTCTCCCTCTCTCTCTCTCTCTCTCTTTCTCTCCCTCCCCCCTGCTCCCTCTCCCCCCCTCCAAAAATGTAATGCTTTATGATCATGGCATATATTCTTGCCGGAGCTTGATAACAGAATAATTAAGTAACTGATGAAGCCATTCATTTGGAATATAATATGTAGGAATTACAAATGATTTCTCCTTTCTCTCTCTCTCTCCCTCTCTCCCAAGCTTATTCCATTAACGTAGATGGTAAGAGAGAAAGGAGGAGGGGCACTGAAGGAGAAAAGGGGGAAAGGAGGGCAGTGTTATTGTCCAGCGCTAACACAGCGCGGTGCGGTTAGCCGCGGCTCTGCCCGCGGGGAGTGTGCCGCGCTGTGCTGCTAACCGGCTAACTAACCACGGCTAATCCGATCAGCCGCGGGGGCGGTGTTAAATCGCCCCGTTCGCCCTCGCCCCCTGGAGGGCGTCTGTGTGAAGTGCAGGCTGACCCAGATGGACACGTCCCCTGAGCAGAACAGCCTTGGATTCTGCTGCGCTGTTACCAACCTTGGGTTCTGCTGCGCTGTTACCAACCTTGGGTTCTGCTGTGCTATAACCAGCCCTGGGTTCTGCTGCGCTGTAAACAGCCCTGGGTTCTGCTGTGCTATAACCAGCCCTGGGTTCTGCTGTGCTGTAATCAGCCCTGGGTTCTGCTGTGCTATAACCAGCCCTGGGTTCTGCTGTGCTATAACCAGCCCTGGGTTCTGCTGTGCTATAACCAGCCCTGGGTTCTGCTGTGCTATAACCAGCCCTGGGTTCTGCTGTGCTATAACCAGCCCTGGGTTCTGCTGTGCTATAACCAGCCCTGGGTTCTGCTGTGCTGTAATCAGGCTTGGGCTTGGCTATTAGGCCACA
>NC_083772.1:7373871-7398871 GCF_963514075.1 Conger conger
GTTATGATCTGACTATATTGACTGGGTCCTGTTTGTTATGATCTGACTATATTGACTGGGTCCTGTTCGTTATTTGTGACGCCGTTGACTAGGTCCTATTTGTTATGTGTGACAGGATTGACCAGGTCCTGTTTGTTATGTGTGACGATGTTGACCGGGTCCTGTCTGTTATGTGTGACAGTCTAGACCGGGTCCTGTTTGTTATGGTGTGACGGTATTACATGGCTCATGTTTGTTATGTGTGACGGTGTTGACTGGGTCCTGTTTGTTATGTGTGACGGTGTTGACTGGTTCCTGTTTATGTGTGATGGTGTTGACTGGGTCCTGTTTGTTATGTGTGATGGTGTTGACTGGGTCCTGTTTGTTATGTGTGATGGTGTTGACTGGGTCCTGTTTGTTGTGTGTGAAGGTGTTGACTGGGTCCTGTTTGTTGTGTGTGACGGTGTTGACTGGGTCCTGTTTGTTATGGAGTGACGGTTTTGACCAGGTCCTGTTTGTTATGGAGTGACGGTGTTGACTGGGTCCTGTTTGTTGTGTGTGACGGTGTTGACTGGGTCCTGTTTGTTGTGTGTGACGGTGTTGACTGGGTCCTGTTTGTTATGGAGTGCCGGTATTGACCAGGTCCTGTTTGTTATGGAGTGACGGTATTGACCAGGTCCTGTTTGTTATGGAGTGACGGTGTTGGCCAGGTCCTGTTTGTTATGTGTGACAGTACTGCCTGGGTCCTGTTTGTTATGTGTGACGGTGTTGACTGGGTCCTGTTTGTTATGTGTGACGGTATTACATGGCTCCTGTTTGTAATATGTGATGCTGTTGACTGGGTCCTGTTTGTTATGGAGTGACGGTGTTGACTGGGTCCTGTTTGTTATGTGTGACGGTGTTGACCGGGTCCTGTTTGTGATGTGTGACGGTGGGGTCCTGTTTGTGATGTGTGACGGTGTTGCCCGGGTCCTGTTTGTGATGTGTGACAGTGGGGTCCTGTTTGTGATGTGTGACAGTGGGGTCCTGTTTGTGATGTGTGATGGTGGGGTCCTGTTTGTGATGTGTGACGGTGAGGTCCTGTTTGCGATGTGTGACGGTGTTGACCGGGTCCTGTTTGTGATGTGTGACGGTGGGGTCCTGTATGTGATGTGTGACGGTGGGGTCCTGTTTGTGATGTGTGACGGTGGGGTCCTGTTTGTGATGTGTGACGGTGGGGTCCTGTTTGTGATGTGTGACGGTGTTGACCGGGTCCTGACGGCTCCTGTCCCTCTCTGCTCCAGCTGGTGACGCTGCGGGGGTCCCTCCTGGAGGACGCGGTGCCCTCCACGGCGAGACACGGCACGGTGCGCGGGCTGCCCCTGAAGGAGGTGCTGGAGCACGTGGTGCCCGAGCTGAGCGCCGGCTGCCTGCGGCTCGCCCTCACCGTGCCCAAGGTCACCGAGCAGCTGCTCAAACTGGACGAGCAGGGGGTGAGCACAGGTCACAGGTCAAAGGTCACAGGTCAACAGTGTGTTTACCTGCCCGAGATGAATGATCTGTACGTCGCGTGACGTGACTACAGGTTCTACAGGAGAGGAAACCCCGGTACCCTGAGCGCTTAAGGCATTCCTGACTCCGGAAACGTCTCCAAAGGGGGAGACGAGTGGAGTAAACAGACTGGAGCACTCGGCACCCATGTGCCATTATGTGTTGAGTGCTGCGGTCTGTTACTAATCTCGCCCTTCAGAGTCGTTGCTTAGGGACGGTCATTCCTTACACAATTTGACTGTTATAACAAATTGGACTGACTCCCTGGAAAAGACATTTAGAAAAATTGATTGTGTATGATTGTGTACATGTGCTTCAGTGTATACAGGTGTATTTATTTACCGATTTATAATAAGGTAAAGGAAAGAGAGGGCGATCTATTCATGAATGCACTTTTGTCTGCTTTAACACGCTGTGTCTGGAACGAACATGCAGCCTTGTGCACATTTCACTTCCTTTCTCTCCCTCTCTGTCCTCTCTCCCACTTCCTCTGTCCTTTCCCTCCCTCTCGCCTCCCTTCCTCTGTCCTCCCTCCCTCCCTCCCTCCCTCCCTCTCTCTCTCCACCCTTCCTCTCTCCTCCCTCCCTGGCCCCCCTCTCTCTGTCCTTTCCAATTTAAAGTCTAATCAGCGGTGCTGGAACGCAGAACGAGTGGTGTTCTGCTCAGTATATAATGTGTGCAGCTCACCTATGCGCCATCAATAACCGGAATAATAATAATAATAGTAATATTAAGCACAGATGGGTGTTGGTAATAACTCTCTCCCTCTCCTGCAGTTGAGTCAGAAGCACAAGGTGGGCATCCTGCTGTGTCGGGCGGGCCAGAGTACGGAGGAGGAGATGTACAACAACGAGGAGGCCACGCCCGCCTTCCGCGACTTCCTGCAGCTGCTGGGGGAGCAGGTGTGCCTGCGAGGCTTCACCAAGTACGCCGCCCAGCTGGACACCAAGAGTAAGACACCCTAAATCACCCCCTTTTACCTACAGACACAGAGACATGCACCCCCTTTTACCTACAGACACAGAGACATGCACCCCCTTTTACCTACAGACACAGAGACATGCACCCCCTTTTACCTACAGACACAGAGAAACGCACCCCCTTTTACCTACAGACACAGAGAAACGCACCCCCTTTTACCTACAGACACAGAGAAACGCACCCCCTTTTACCTACAGACACAGAGACATGCACCCCCTTTTACCTACAGACACAGAGAAACGCACCCCCTTTTACCTACCCCCGAGGAGAACTACACCCATTTTACCTACAGACAGAGTGATGCACCCCCTTTTACCTACAGACACAGAGTGATCCACCCCCTTTTACCTACAGACACTGAGGGGCTATTTCATGCCAACTCCAGGAGGTTGCACAACAGCACCTCTTGGATTTGTTTTCCTTTTCTATCTGTTGATAGAAAATATGATCTTCGTATTTTATTGTGCTGGGAGATCCATTTAAAGTTAGAAAAAATGGCATTGTGCACAAAATGTGATTTATAGAGGTCTATAACTTTGTATGGAATATCCTTAAATCTGAACATTTGTACCTAGAGGTAATTTTGTATGTAGAATTCGTCACTGGCCTACACACCTACTTTCGTTTACTACCCTTCCGACGAATTATCAAAGATTTATGGCTTTTCTTTACAGAGTTATGGACCTCTAAAAATCACATTTTGTACCGCAACACGTTTTTTCAGTATGACAACCAGGCAAACTTTAAATGACTCCACTGCCAAAGTGGAATGTATGAAGTACGAGCATGAAGCTTTCACATACACATACATTCACATTATATCTCATCATTGTCTGCCAACACAGAAAAATAAAACAGAAAACAGAAAAATAAAAATAACCTGCTGTGGAATGGCCTTAAACGTAACACACCCCCTTACCCTGGTCTCTAAGAGGCATTGTATCACATTTTCTCACGTGTCATTTCTCAGTATAGTGTACCAAGCATGGATAGATGAGATTTGTTTATTTACAATAGTGTGCAGCGATGATTATACACCACCACGTTTGTCTAAAAGCGGTCCTAATATATTACTTCTTTAAAAATTAAAGTTTAGCATTTTTGTGTGAAAATGTATTGAACAATTCTATTGAAGGCAATGGGAAGAAAAAAAACAAAAACATTCCCACAATTACATTGGGGTATAAGCATGGCTAATAAACAGAAACGCTGACTTCTGCAACACATGAATGCATGTTTGAAGGCTCATTCCATGATTGTTAATTTGTTTAAACTGGTTTAGAGCAACATTGCTCTGCAAAATTACTTCTGATGGTCAGCTGTTCCAGTATCTAAGATAACGCAAACTTTGAGCAGTGGCACAGTGTTAAACACAATGGCACGACGGAAGGAGCTCTCCGTTCACATGAACCAACAGTACATGAAATAAATACTTGAATAGTACTTGGTTTCTGATTTATCTTCATTGAGTTAAGTGCATAATCATCACTGCACACTCCTGTAGTTTATTTCTGATTGTGTGTGTGTGTGTGTGTGTGTGTTTGTGTGTTGTGCAGCGGACTCCACTGGCACACACTCCCTGTACACCACGTACCAGAACTACGAGGTGATGTTCCACGTGTCCACCATGCTGCCCTACATGCCCAGCAACCCCCAGCAGGTACGTGCTGTCTGACGGTTATCCCTGGTTATGGGTATGCACTTTGGCCTGCTGTCTGACGGGCCCCCGTGTGCGTGTGGCCTGCTGTCTGACGGGCCCCCGTGTGGCCTGCTGTCTGACGGGCCCCCGTGTGGCCTGCTGTCTGACGGGCCCCCGTGTGGCCTGCTGTCTGACGGGCCCCTGTGTGGCCTGCTGTCTGACGGGCCCCGTGTGCATGTGGCCTGCTGTCTGACGGGCCCCATGTGCATGTGGCCTGCTGTCTGACGGGCCCCTGTGTGGCCTGCTGTCTGACGGGCCCCTGTGTGCATGTGGCCTGCTGTCTGACAGGCCCCTGTGTGCATGTGGCCTGCTGTCTGACGGGCCCCGTGTGCATGTGGCCTGCTGTCTGACAGGCCCCTGTGTGCATGTGGCCTGCTGTCTGACGGGCCCCGTGTGCATGTGGCCTGCTGTCTGACGGGCCCCTGTGTGCATGTGGCCTGCTGTCTGACGGGCCCCTGTGTGGCCTGCTGTCTGACGGGCCCCTGTGTGGCCTGCTGTCTGACGGGCCCCCGTGTGGCCTGCTGTCTGACGGGCCCCCGTGTGGCCTGCTGTCTGACGGGCCCCTGTGTGGCCTGCTGTCTGACGGGCCCCGTGTGCATGTGGCCTGCTGTCTGACGGGCCCCTGCGTGGCCTGCTGTCTCTGTGTGACCCTGCAGCAGAGATAAACCCCAGGGATGTGTGTCGGCTCCTGTTATTGAAACGTTTGTGTCAGGTCACTGACCAGCTCCCCGTGGTATCAGTGCCTCTCTCCCTCTCTTGCTTTGTCTCTCTTTCTCTTTCGCTCTTTTTTGTTCTCACTCTTTTTCTTTCTCTCCCTGCTTGGCGTTCCTCCTGTCACGTGAAGTTTTCATCCCGTCCCATATACCTGTTCCCCTCTCCTTTTCCTTCTTTTGCTTTCTCTCTCTCTCTCTCTCTCTCTCTCTCTCTCCTTCTCTCTTTCCCTCCCTCTCTCTTTCCCTCTCACGCTTTCTCCTCTCATGTCGGGATCAAAGCAGGGTGTGTCTTAGTCCCTCTGTTTGCTGTTTTATTATATCCCCAAGCTTGTAAATAAAACCTCCTCCCAACCACACTGCCAGTGTGTGTGTGTGTGTGTGTGTGTGTGTGCGTGCGTGTGTGTGTGTGTGCGAGTGTGTGTGTGTGTGTGCGTGCGTGAGCATGCGTGTGCGTGCATGCGTATTTGCGTGTGTCTGTGTATGTATTTCTGTAAGCTGTGCACATGTTTGCATGTGCATCTGTTTTTTGTCTTATGAGCTGTGTGTGAATGCATTGATGTCTTGCTCTATATGTGTGTGTCTTTATGTGGTTATTTTGCTCTTTTGAGCTGTGTCTGCCTGTTGGTATGCCAGTGTGTTCATGTGGTAACAGTGTGCTGCAAGGGCTTACGCTAAATAAACACCAGATCTACTGAGCATGCTCAGTGCTTTCCCAGACCCATGGTCCTGTCGGTTATGAAGCACTCTGCCTCCACCAAGTGACTCCAACTCGCCATTAACTGTACTTCTGCTTTCTGGTCTCTAGGTGGCAGTGTTTCTCAATACAGACTCCCGCTTTCCTGACTCAGTAGTTTGAGAGTTCAGAGGAGTGTGTCTGTTTGCGTGAGGGAGAGAGTATTTGTGTGCCTTTATGTGTGCATGTCTGTGTGTATTTGTGTGTGTGTGTGTTTGTGTGTACTGTTATTTATGGTTCTCTATTAATGGGGTTGTCTTTCTCCACATACACAGTGTTGCTTGATGTGCACTGGTGCCTGCTTCTGTCGGCAGAAGGCTGTTTGAAGGGAAGGAGATGTACAAAGGAAGGATAGCGTGTAATAGGATCAGCATATTATCCACTACATCGCTGACCACCAGTCCAGCCAGCGCAAGCGATACCAGCAAAGTCAAACCCACAGGCTGCCTGTAGCTGTAGATTGAGCCCTGGAATAGCAGAGGGAGTCCAGCGGTCTCTGCCAGAAGGTCTCCAGTGTGAGATAATGTAGTTTAGGTCTAGTTTAGTCTGTACTGCGAGGATAACAAAAGGAAAAATAATAAGTTAATAATATTATGATTGTGGGGATGGTGATTATTATCATCTCTCTCCCTCCCCCTCTCTCTCACTTGGCACCTATTTTCCCCGGTGTTGGAAGGATATTATGGGAAGTGTTAATCGGTGCCTACTGTGCCTCCTCCCTCTCTTTATCTCACTCTTCCTCACTCCCCCTCTCCCCCTCTCTCTCTCCTCTCTCCCCCTCTCTCCCTCTCTCCGTCTCTCCCTCTCTCTCTCTCAGCTCCTGAGGAAGAGGCACATCGGGAACGACATCGTCACCATCATCTTCCAGGAGCCGGGAGCGCTGCCCTTCACGCCGCAGAACATCCGCTCCCACTTCCAGCACGTCTTCGTCATCGTGCGCGTGCACGCGCCCTGCTCCGACAGCACCTGCTACAGGTAGAGCCGCCTGCCGCTCACGCTGCGTCTCTCCGCCCAGAGTAGACCCCGTCACAGCGGTGTGCTGGGTAAATGCCACTGTAGTGTCGTGGGTAACTGACGCGGTGGTGTCGTGGGTAACTGAAGCAGTAGTTTGGGGGGTAACTGATGCAGTGGTGTCGTGGGTAACAGTGGTTTGGTGGGTAACAGTGGTGTCGTGGGTAACAGTGGTTTGGTGGGTAACAGTGGTGTCGTGGGTAACAGTGGTTTGGTGGGTAACAGTGGTGTCGTGGGTAACAGTGGTTTGGTGGGTAACAGTGGTGTCGTGGGTAACAGTGGTGTTGTGGGTAACAGTGGTGTCGTGGGTAACAGTGGTTTGGTGGGTAACAGTGGTGTCGTGGGTAACAGTGGTTTGGTGGGTAACAGTGGTGTGTCGTGGGTAACAGTGGTGTCGTGGGTAACAGTGGTGTCGTGGGTAACAGTGGTGTCGTGGGTAACAGTGGTGTGTCGTGGGTAACAGTGGTGTGTCGTGGGTAACAGTGGTGTCGTGGGTAACAGTGGTGTCGTGGGTAACAGTGGTGTCGTGGGTAACAGTGGTGTGTTGGGTAACAGTGGTGTCGTGGGTAGCAGTGGTGTCGTGGGTAACAGTGGTGTCGTGGGTAACAGTGGTGTGTTGGGTAACAGTGGTGTCGTGGGTAGCAGTGGTGTCGTGGGTAACAGTGGTGTCGTGGGTAACAGTGGTGTCGTGGGTAACAGTGGTGTCGTGGGTAACAGTGGTGTGTTGGGTAACAGTGGTGTCGTGGGTAACAGTGGTGTGTCGTGGGTAACAGTGGTGTGTTGGGTAACAGTGGTGTCGTGGGTAACAGTGGTGTGTCGTGGGTAACAGTGGTGTGTTGGGTAACAGTGGTGTCGTGGGTAACAGTGGTGTGTTGTGGGTAACAGTGGTGTGTTGTGGGTAACAGTGGTGTGTCGTGGGTAACAGTGGTGTCGTGGGTAACAGTGGTGTCGTGGGTAACAGTGGTGTTGATGGGTAATTGACGGCGCTCTGTGTGTGTAACGGTTCCCCTGGTTCCCCGTTCTCTCCAGCGTGGCGGTGACCCGGATGAAGGACGTCCCCCCCTTCGGCCCGCCCATCCCCAGCGGGGCGACCTTCCGCGACCCCGCCCTGTTCCGGGACTTCCTGCTGGCCAAGGCGATCAACGCGGAGAACGCGGCGCACAAGTCGGAGAAGTTCCACGCCATGGCGACGCGCACGCGGCAGGAGTACCTGCGGGACCTGGCGGAGCACTGCGTGAGCGGCACGCCTCTCGACTCGGCCGGCAAGCTCAACAACCTCATCTCGCTGGCCTCCAAGAAGCGGGAGCGGGCGCGGGCGCGGGAGGGGGCCGAGCTGGGCGCGGCGGGCGCCGTGGCCTGGCGCGTGCTGGCCCAGGACTTCAGCGGCGGCGGCGGGGCCGACCTGGCCTGCGTGCTGGCCGTGTCCGGGGAGTACGTGCTGCTGCTGGACACCGCCACCAAGGAGGCCGTGTTCAACTGCTTCTGCGCCGACGTCATCGGCTGGGCCCCCGAGCGGCTGGCGCTCAAGATCTACTACGGCCGCGGCGACCACATCGCCGTGCGCGTGCCGGAGGGCTACGCCCAGGACCTGCGCGAGGTGGTGACTCGGCTCAAGGTGAGAGGCCAGCGGGGGGAGCCGAGTACCAGGACGGGAGACTTTATTCACGTGGATGTGAATGTTTGTGTGAACGTTTATTTCGTTTATATTTGGTCGTGCTGGATGACTTGCGTGTGGAGCTGAGCAACTCTTGGGTACATACAATATCTTTGGTCATGCTGATGGATTTGCATATGGAGTTGAATATCTGTTGAGTAAATATAATATCTTTGGTCATGTACATCAGCATGCTTATGGAGCTGATTATCTGTAGAGTGAGTATATTGTCTTTGATCATGTTGATGCACTTGTGTATGGAGCTGAGTGTCTGTGGAGTAAGTATAATATCCTTGGTCATGCTGATGTATGTGCTGATGGAGCTGGGTATCTGTGCAGTCAGTATAATATCCTCGGTCATGCTGATGTACTTGCTGATGGAGCTGGGTATCTGTGCAGTCGGTATAATGTCCTTGGTAGTGCTGATGGAGCTGGGTATCTGTGCAGTAAGTATAATGTCCTTGGTCATGCTGATGGAGCTGGGTATCTGTGCAGTAAGTATAATGTCCTTGGTCATGCTGATGTACGTGCTGATGGAGCTGGGTATCTGTGCAGTCGGTACAATGTCCCCGGTCTCCCGGCTGTGCCCGCAGGCTCTGACGCTGGGCTGCGAGACGGTGGACATGACGCTGCGGCGGAACGGGCTGGGCCAGCTGGGCTTCCACGTGCGGCTGGACGGCACGGTGGCGGAGGTGGAGGAGTACGGCTTCGCCTGGCAGGCCGGCCTGCGGCAGGGCAGCCGCCTGGTGGAGATCTGCAAGGTGGCGGCCGTCACGCTGTCCCACGAGCAGATGATCGACCTGCTGCGCACCTCCGTCACCGTCAAGGTGCTCATCATCCCGCCCTACGACGAGGGCGGCCCGCGCAGGTGAGCCCGGGGTCAGGGGTCTGGGGTCAGGGGTCAGGTGGAGGCTTTCGTTGTTAATGTGACTCTGTCTTACCTTAGCAGGATTCTTCTGTAGCTTTGCTGTGTTGTCGGTTCTCTGAGGCACCACAGGGGTCAGGGGTCCGAGATCCGGGATCCGGGGTCAGGTGGAGGCTTTCGTCGTTAACGTGACAGCAGAATGCTTCTGTAGTTCTGCTGTGTTGTCGGTTCTCTGAGGCACCACAGGGGTCAGGGGTCAGGGTGAGGGCGGACCGTAGAGGCGGTTACGCTGAAGAACACGGAACGCGTTTGAGACTGCGTGTTTTTCCATGGTCTGCACGGCTTTGCTTCCAACTTCGAGAGCTTAGCCATGGAACTGTGAGTAATAATGCAGATGCCTAATTATAGCCCTGTATGGACACTGCACTCACTGTTGCTGCGTATGTATTTGGCTTGTTCATTTTAAAACGCCCTTCTTTTTTTTCTTTCTTTCTTTTTTTTTTTCTTTTTTTAAAAATGGGCTTGACCAAAAATAAAAGCTGTTGTGTTGGTGGATGCTGCGGGAAGTCGTCCCCAGGCGAGGGTGTTTGGGGATGAGACGCTGGGGCGGGTAGTCGACGTTGCTGCTCTATAAATACCTCCCGTTGCGCTGCGGGCTCCTCGGACCCGAGGCCAGAGTCAGCCAGCGCTCCGCTGGAGCGGAGGCTTCCCGGCCCGAAACCCCAACGCCCTGTTCACGTGGGGCTCCGTGTTTCGCCGTTCAGACGTGTAGAATATTGTTCTGATTATTTATTCATGCGGTGGCTGTGTCCAGAGCTGGTTATCGCGCTGGCTGACGTGCTTCCGGAGGTGACACAGAGCACTTGTAAAATCCACGCGGCACAGAACCAAGTGTAAATAACGCAGCCGGCAGCATGCTAATTCACAAGGACTTGGTGGCTGCTCTCCAGAGCCTGATGTGATATTGTTCGTAATGGTGCTCAAGGATGTCTTTAAGGATGTGTGCCACTACTAACGGGAAAGGAAAGCCGCAGTTTAGTTCATGTTCATTCAAACGTGATTGGTGGAATCTGTAGCGTTTGGGCAGAACAGAGCTGTGCTATGGGGGGGTGGGGGGGGGGGGGGCCTATGCCTTCAGCAACAGAAGAGCCAAGCCAAAGAGGTGGCAGGAGGAATGTTGCGTGGGAGGAGTGTGTGTGTGTGTGTGTGTGTATATTTGTATGTGTGTGTGTGTGTGTGTTTGTATGTGAGTGTGAGTGTAAGTGAGTGTGTGAGTGTGTGTCTGTGCATGTGTGCGCGCGCGTTCGTGTCCATGTCTGCACGTGCATGTGTGTGTAAGTAGGGGTTAGGGCAGGAAGTGCTGCTCTTCTAATAGGCGGTCTGGCTGTGACGGGTTGGTTCATGGAGGGTAACTGACTGTGTGTCACTCGAGGAAGTGTGGGCCATTGCATGGACTGCATGCACACACGCACACGCACACACATACACATGCACGCACACACACACACACGCGCGCGCACACACGCACGCGCACACACACACACACACACACACATACACATACACACAAACAAACACTGCTGTGAATCTAGAGCAGTTGGTAATTAGGCACTTGAGCATTTTCATCTCTCTCTCTCTCACTCCCTCTCCTTTTCTCTCTCTCTCTCTCTCTCTCCCTCTCTCTGCCCCTCTGCCAGAGAAACAGTTTGCATGAGATGAATGCCTGTAAACTGGGAGAAGAAAAGGAGAGGGAAAAAGAGAAATGGAAGAAAGTCATTAATTAAAGATGCATGTGGCTTTAATATGAGGTGGGGGAGGGAAAGGAGAAGAAATGGAGAGGCAGTGAGAGAGAGGTAGGGAGAGAAAGGGAGTTTACTGAGCACAGGAGCGTCTGGGCAGGCAGCCTGCTGCTCACGTGGTGGGACGTGTCTCAACACCTCGGAGGTGCGAAGCTCCGTGGGGGAAAGGGAGAGAAGCGCTTGCTCCCTCCCTCTCTCCCTCCCTCCCTCCCTCCCTCCCTCTCCCCCTTTAGAGGAGGGAGAGAGACAGCGCGCGCGCCTGTGTGTGTGTGTGAGAGTGTGTGTGTGCACGCGAGAGAGAGAGAGAGAGAGAGGGAAGGGGCGAGTGCTGAAAGCTCGGGCTGACAGAGAGAGGCTGAGCAATGGCAGGAACCACCGACGGCGTCTCTCCTCTGAAAGGTGGGTGCTGTGGAGCCACAGAGCGGCTCGCAAAGACCTGAGAGAGAGGGAGGGAGGGAGAGGGAGAGGAGGAGAGAGTGAGAGACAGCTGTTATTCCTGTACTGAGCTTGTGGAAACCGTTTTCCTGAACAGCGCTTGTTTACTTCAGTCTCAGTACAAGTGGTTAGGTCAGGCCTGCCTTCATCTCTGTTTTGTGAATGTGCGAGTGTGACTGATTTAAAATGATAATAATAATAATGGTCGTTGTGCGGTGTGCGTGTCGGCGGCGTGCTCGTGTGTGACAGCGTTGCTCAGCGCTGGCGCTGTGTGCCAGGGCTGGTCCGGAGGAGGGTCTGTGAGCTCGGTGCGGCTCCGCTGGGCGCGTGGGGTGTGGATCAGCGCTGCCGTTTGAAGTGTGTGCGCGCGGGGAGCGGGGCGCGGGGCGCCGGGGGGGGGGGGGGTTAGGAGGAGCGTTACTCCGGACCGTCTTCCGGTTCCCCTCCCGCTCGCGAGACGGGGGGTCTTAAAGGGGCGCGCTCGCCGTTAGCCCGTCTGGCGGCGCGGCGGCTAATCGGACACAAAGAGCGGAGCGGAGCGGAGCGGGCCTTTGAGCGCGGGGCGTCCCCCTCCGCCCCGTCCCCCCCGCGTCCCGCCCGCCGCATTCGGCCCCTCATCCCGCCCGGGCGCCCGTGTCAAGATGGCCGCGGGCCGCGGGCGCTCCGCTGCGTCTCCGCACACAAAAGGGAAGAGCCGTGCCCCCCGATCGGGGCTGTGTGCGGAGGAGGCGAGGAGGAGGTAGGTGCGGTGGGCTGTTGTTCTCCGTTTGCCTCTCTGTTCGGGATGCCAGGTCTGCCTTCGGCACGTCAGAGACTGTGATGGAGCACGGGGGGGCAGCGTCGCCGGGTCGGTGCGTTCCCCTCGCACGTTTTGGGGAAAGTTTTGCGCGGCATCATTTCGATGTCAGTTATTCAGTCCAGTCAGATCTCCAGGCATTGTGTTGTATCAGCGCAGGCTGTTGAGCGGATGCTTTGTGTACTTAAGTTACTTAATCTTTGTTGCATTTTTGCGGGTTCCGGGTTTCGAGTCTCGCGCGTGTGCACTTCCGCATGCGTGTGTCACGTGGCGGGTTTTTGGGTCTGGCTGCCGGTACCGGTGCGGGTGAACACGCGTGTGGCCACACACCGGCAGGGTCTGGCACTGTGGTTACTCCACCCCTGCATCCTGGCTCCTGAGGTACTGTAAGTTTCCTCCGTTGTGGAGATAAGTTGCTGAAGGGCCCTCCTCCGGTGGGCTCTCCCAGGAGAGCTCATTAGCCGTAGCCGGGGGGGACAGCGCTGTGCCGGGGGCCTTCAGTCACTCTACTCAGGACCAGGACAGAGACGCATGTCTGCTCCCCGCTCACTGCAGGACCCTAGTGCTGGGCCCTCGTCTGTCAGCCTGTGTGTGTGTGTGTGTGTGTGTGTGTGTATGTATGTGTGTGTGTGTGTCTGTGTGTCTGTGTGTGTATGACTGTAAGTGTGTCTGTGTGTGTGTTTGGCTGTAAGTGTAAGTGTGAGTGTGTGTGTATTACTGTGTGTGTGTGAGTGTGTGTGTGTGTGTGTGTGTGTGTGTGTGTGTGTGTGTGTGTGTCTGTGTGTGTGTGTGTCTGTGTGTCTGTGTGTCTGTGTGTGTATGACTGTAAGTGTAAGTGTAAGTGTGAGTGTGTGTGTGTGTGTGTGTGTGTGTGTGTGTGTGTGTGTATTACTGTAAGTGTGTGTGTGTGTGTGTGTGTGTGTTTGGCTGTAAGTGTGAGTGTGTGTGTGTGTATTACTGTAAGTGTGAGTGAGTGAGTGAGTGTGTGTGTGTGTGTGTGTGTGTGTGTGTGTGTGTGTGTGTGTGTGTGTGTGTGTGTGTGTTTGTGTGTGTGTGTGTGTGTGTGTGTGTGTGTGTGTGTGCGTGCGTGCGTGCGTGTGTGCGTGTGTGAGTGTGTGAGTGTGTGTTTGGCTGTAAGTGTGAGTGTGAGTGTGTGTGTGTGTGTGTGTGTGTGTGTGTGTGTGCACGTGTGCACGTGTGCACGTGTGCATGCTGACTCTGGGGTTCTCTGTGATGTGTCAGCGCCGGGCTCTGTCCACCCGCCCTGCTGTCTCTGTCCATCTGAGGGTTTCCCAGGTAATGCACCGTGCGTGCAGCGCGTTTGCGTCAGTGAGCTGATGAGACCCCGGGAGGCTGTTGCTCACCCACCAGGGTCCACATCCAGCCAGGGCCCGACACCTCGAGTGTGCCGGTTCATAGCGTGGACCGGATTACGGTCCTGACTGTCATTGGCCGAGGCGTGGTCCAGGGCGAGGGGGGAGGATCTGACTCCCATTTTACCCAATAAGAGCGGAGCCCAGCCGCGCCTCTGGACCAATACCTGTGCAGCTCAGGTTGTGGGCGAGAGGGGACGACCGGAATTGGCGGCTGGAGGAACCGCCCGTCAGGCTAGATCGCTTTCTGCTCACTCGCTGGAGAGAGTGACAGCCACGGTGTAGCCTACAAACTGGACGTTAAGGGGGGGGGACATTGTTGCTCTGACTGTGCTCTCTGGTACCGGGAGTCTGACGGGGGGGCTAGGCTCGACTGCACCAACTCGTTTCAAATATGTGTGATGGAGCCAAGAATCCTTTCTGCAAAGCCTGCGGGGATTGTGGGTATTGTAGTATTGTATGTAGATCGATGGGGAAAGTGGAAGCGGGTGGAATGCTTTGTCTGGCATGAATAAGGGATGAGCTTTGTGCTCAGAGGAAGGAGCTGGTGCTGACGGACGGACGGACGGACGGACGGACGGACGGACGGACGGACAGACCCCACCCCGGCGACAGCCAGCACTCGCTCTCTGTACTGCCGGAGCAGAAATAAAACTCCTCCACAGGACTGTGCACAGTCCCATGATGCACTGCAGTGGGTGTGTAGTGTAATTCAGTACAGCACAGTGCAGCAGTGTTGCATCAGTGCAGAACGTGGAGTACCTGCAAGAAAAGAAAGAGCGTGTGTGTGTGTGTGTGTGTGTGTGTGTGTTTTGTATCCATCAGCTGCATTGCTCCACTTGTCCTCGTCCTCCTTGGGTTGGCCGTCTCGCTCATCACTTCCCCTCCCGTTCTGGAGAGATTCTGTTTGAGCTGCTGTGTGTGAGAGCAGTTGTGGCTGACCCTGGGTCAGTGTGGTCTGCGGATGCTCACACTCCGTCCAGGTCAGAGCGGGCAACCTCGGCTGATCCTAGGTCAGCGCATTGGGGACGCGCGCCATGTCCCCCTGAGGTCAGGCCAAGATGGGACACCGATGGGGCACAGCTGACCTCACAGTGACCCCACCTATTGCCCCACAATAGTGTCCTATCGCCCCACAGGGGGGGCTGAACCTGAGGCTGTGGGACAGCATGGTTTAGGCGGGTTTCTGTCCCTCTGTGCTGGTATGTGGTGCTGGAGATGGGGATGTGTGCTGCGCTCTCTGCGCGTCTGCCCCTCTTCCCTCTTCCCCCTGCTTCCTGCCATGGATTCCCTTTGAAATGTGAAAGACAGGAAGTGGAAGGCAGTTCAGTGCGCTGTGGTTTTATTTTCCGCTGTTGCCATGGGAACAGCGGGTCTGTTCTCACACTCAGGCTCGGTGTGCCGGGAGGAAGATGCTCGGGTATTATTCCATCCACTCTGTGTGCGTGTGTGTGTGTGTGTGGCCCTGGCCCTGTCTTTGTTACTGTGTGTGTGTGTGTGTGCGTGTGCGTGTGCGTGTGCGTGTGCGTGCGTGTGTGTGTGTGTGTGACTGCGTTTGTAACTTGTGTGTGTGACTCTGTATTTGTAACTTGTGTGTGTGACTCTGTGTTTGTAACTTGTGTGTGTGACTCTGTGTTTGTAACTCGTGTGTGTGTGTGTGTGTGTGTGTGTGTGTGTGTGTGTGTGTGTGAGTGTGAGTGAGTGTGTGTGTGTGTGTGTGTGACTATGTATTTGTAACTCGTGTGTGTGTGAGTGAGTGTGTGTGTGACTATGTGTTTGTAACTCGTGTGTATGTGTGTCACTCTGTATTTGTAACTTGTGTGTGTGTTACTCTGTATTTGTAACTCATGTCTGTGTGTGACTCTGTATTTGTAACTCGTGTGTGTGTGTGTGTGTGTGTGTGTGTGTGTGTGTGTGTTAACAGGGGCTGCACGGAGGAGTATGAAATGAAGACGGTGGAGCAGAAACCCGAGGCGGAGCCTCTGGCGGCAGGGTACCGCCCCCCGCTCCGCCCCCAGGCCTGGCGCTGGGACAGCCCCCCGGGAACGCACAAGGCCCCCCCACCGCAGCGCTGGGCCCCCGGGGGCGTCCCCCAGCCCAGCGCCCGCCCCCACAAGACCCTGGTGCCCATCCCGTACAGGGAGCCTCAACACCTGGCCAAGAGGTGAGAGACGGGGCCAATCACAACGAGTACCCAGACACGGCAAACACCCTATCACAACGAGCAGCCGGTCACACAAAACACCCAATCACAACAAGCAGCCGGTCACAAAAAACACCCAATCACAACAAGCAGCCAGTCACACAAAACACCCAATCACAACGAGCAGCCGGTCACAAAAAACACCCAATCACAACGAGCAGCCGGTCACAAAAAACACCCAATCACAACAAGCAGCCAGTCACACAAAACACCCAATCACAACGAGCAGCCGGTCACACAAAACACCCAATCACAACGAGCAGCCGGTCACACAAAACACCCAATCACAACGAGCAGCCAGTCACAAAAAACACCCAATCACAACGAGCAGCCAGTCACAAAAAACACCCAATCACAACGAGCGGCCGGTCACAACACCTGATCCCCAACTCAACATAGGGGACATGCTATGTGGTTCTGTGGCAGAAATGTAGTAGGGCGGGCTGTAGCGTAGTGGTTAAGGTAAATGACTGGGACCCGCAAAGGTTGGTGGTTCAATCCCCGGTGTAGCTACAATAAGACACAGCCGTTTGGCAAGTCCGTTAACCCTGCATTGCTCCAGGGGAGGATTGTCTCCTGCTTAGTCTAATCAACTGTACGTCGCTCTGGATAAGAGCATCTGCCAAATGTCCTTGTGAGTCACTTTGGACAAAAGGCTGTTTGAAACTAAACTCGCTGTTAATTTTCTATTGTTTATTGTCCATTTACTGCTATCTCTGTTCATAAACTACTAGCGCTTATTAAGAAGTTTTTATTGTTGTTATTATCCGCTTTAGAACAGTGGAAACGGGCTCTTCAGATAACGCTCATCTGCATCTCCTGACATTGTAGCTGCTGTTAGGGTACACAGCTGTGCGCAGACAAACTGACTGTACCAGCGGCAAAGCCTCTCTCTACTGCCCCCCAGTGTTGGTGCACACTTCCCACGGTGGCCAAGAGTCACTGGCTCTCCTCCAACGCACACCCACCTGTTCAAACTGCACCTTCCCCACCCCCAGCACTCCTACACTCTCCTATTTCTGCTTCTGATATTTTGATGGGTTTAGGTCGCCATTTTAATTTTAATTTTTTCCTGTTTTTTTTTTTCCAGTTTTTTTTGTTTCTCTCCTTTGAGTTTGTTATGGATGTGGTCTGTTTGTTTTCAGAATGAGTGTTTGTGTCGTCGGTTAGCGTAGCTGACTCGTATTAAGTGCTTTAGTGATGTTATATCTGGCAGGAATGGTTATTAATCAGGTGTATGCTCTTAGTAGCCACAATAAAAATCTGCACCAGCCGTTGGGCCATTGAGCAAGGCCCTTAACCCTGCATTGCTCCAGGGGAGGATTGTCTCCTGCTTAGGCTAATCAACTGTAAGTCACTTTGGATAAGAGCGTCTGCCAAATGCCATTAATGCAATGTAATATAATGTTCTGGGGCCTCCTCCCCACAGGTTCAGCGAGTGTTCGTTCTTCATTTCTCCTTCCCTGCCCTTCATTTCTCCCCCACAGGCCAGTTAGTTTCCCAGAGAACCACTACAGCTTGTCTCCTATGGGGGGCGACAGAGTGCTGCCCTACCGCAACCCCTCCGCCAGCTTCTCCGGCCCCGTGGCGGCAATCGGCGGGCCTGGGATGGGCGGGCACTTCGTACGATATAAGCCCTCACCTGACAGGTCAGTTTCATCTCTCTCTCTCTATCTGTCTCTGTGTGTGTCTCTCTCTCTCTCTCAATCACTCAATCACTGGTTGGCACTGTGGAGTTTTATCTGGCTTTCATGGGATGTGGGTGTGCTAGCTCACTATCCTTTAGTCCAGTAGTCTACAGCTGAACTGTAATCAACTTTAAACAGTAGTTTTTTTTGTTGTTGTTGTTGTATTTCTTAATAATGGTTTAATGAGTATCTAATACCATATTATCCTTGGGTGAGAATTTTGACTTCTGATTGGACAAGATTTACAGCTACACAGCTACACCAGTCAATTGGATTGGTCGGCAGCAGAACATAGGCCGAAGGAATGCGTGAGACAGTTGAGTGTTTTTTCACCCAGGGTCTGACACGTGTTAACTAGCCTGTCACGTTAGAGCCTTGCTTGCTTTAAGCCCAGCGCTGTGTGCTGGGCACCATGTAATCAATCCTGACTGTAGCGGTTGCATCATGGGTCTTTCCACCCATTTTAATCCTCCTCTATCAAAAGAGGCACTATATGGGTGGAGTGGTTTATCAGCCGCACAAAATGGCGGTTCGCTTAAGTGACGGGAGTGATGGGAGGGCATTCAACACGAGATCCTCGCGCAGTGACTGAGTGCCATTCAGCGTGGCGCTGTCCATTGTGTTCCCCCGGGACGGTAACGGGCGCTGTGGCTGCGGCCACGCTGTCCGAGGAAAGCAGGCCGCCTTGTTCTCGCTCTCGCTCCGTCGAGCGGCGGCGGCCGCTGTGTAACGGGTGCCTGGCCGTGCCAGTTAAACCCGGGGAAAGTGTCTGTTTGGCCCACGTCCCGGGGCTGAGAGCAGCTGAAAGAACACAGTGTTCCTCCCGTGGCTGTGAAATCAGCCTGTGAGGAGGCCGGGGGGGACACGTCTGCGTCTGTCCGTCCGTCTCTGTGTCCGTACGTACAGTGCAGCCCGTCTCCGTGCTGATGCAGGGAGTCTGGGAAACACCCACGCCAGCCAAGATTGCTGTACATACGGGCGATGCATATTCACATATGCATCTGCATTATCCCAATTAAATGTTGAATCAAATAAAAAAATGCTATTAAATTAAATATCGGAGTGTTAAAATGATATCAGATTAAATAATCCCTCAGTGGTAAAATTATTTATAAACCATTTATCATTGTGTATGATTGCCTTGATATTTATTCACTACCATGTTCTCACCCGACCATGTTTATCATTTCCCTGCAGCCTTCAATGGCCATTATCAATTCAAGGGCAGCCTCAGTTTCACCATGTGTCAATCAAATGATCCCACCCATTGACATCACCTACATCTCTGCACTTGACTCAGTTTATCACAGCAGGATTATTTAATATTTGACTGCATTTGTTTTTATTCAATATTTAATATAGGACGGAAGTAAATCTCTGTCTCCATTGATTGTTAGCGATCCATGAAGCTTCCGCACTAGCTAGTGAGCTACACGTCTCTCACTAACTTGCTGTCTCTCTCGCTGTACGCAGGAGTAAATGAATACATATTGTGTGCAATATGTAATAATTCACTCCTGTGACAGAGGAATGACTGAGCTGTATGTATTTCGCAATAGTGACATTGTTACAGAGAGACATTAGTTTCCAGTGGAGTGTAGTTGTGATGTGTGGTTAAGTGGAGCAGGGAGCAGACCTGCAGGTAAATAGCAGCTGTATGTTGGTCCTGTCTATCCAGTGTGACGGGCTTGGGCTCCAGTCCCCACTGCTGCTGCTGGAGCTGGGGCCCGTGGCCCAGGCTGCTGTGTGTTAGTGGCTTCTGCCGGCAGTTAGGTGACAGAGCGGTTGGAACGTGTAGAAACGTGTCGAGACCGTGTTTTCCCCCAGTCTGGTCACAGAGACGTAGTTCCCCTGGTGCGTCACAGGGCCTGTTGAACATGGGTGACGGCTCTCATAACCGGACAAACTTGATTTACAAAGTCACAGTCAAAAGGAAAGTAAACAAAATGTGTGTGCTGCACTGAAAGGAACCAGTGCGTGCGTGCGTGTGTCAGTGCGTGTATGTGTCTGTCCATGCGTGTGTGACTGCGTGTGTGTGTGAGTGCGCGCATGTGTACTATTCTGTGTGTTTGCCTGACGGAACATGGCTCAGTGCAGTGATGGGGATGCTGAGCTACAGGAGGTTCCGTCGTTTGCATGAGGTCCCTTTTATTTCAACTGCCATGGGTGTTCATAAAGGACATAACCCAAGCCCAGGAATACATTCTAAAAGGCTGCTTTCTATTGACCAGCACTTTCTGCTGCTGCTCTATTAAGTGGCTCTTTGGCACCTGCTAAAGGAAATCCTTGGAATTCTTTGGCTGTCTGTGAAGGTGAACGGAGGCGTTCCTGACCTGCTTTATCCGGGTGCTGCTGCTTTATCCGGGTGCTGGCTGTTGATCTGGAGCCCTGCTGGTCGGGGGGCGGGGAGTCATTTGGAGGGGAACAGCAGTGTGCCTCCTGGAAGGACACACTAACGCACCAGCGCTGTCTGCTGTCTGCATGGCACTGCCCCAGGGCTGGCATAGATTCATACTGACGTGTGTGTGTGTGTGTGTGTGTGTGTGTGTGTGTGTGTGTGTGTGTGTGTGTGTGTGTGTGTGTGTGTGTGTGTGTGTGTGTGTGTGTGTGTGTGTGTGTGTGTGTGTGTGTGTGTGTGTGTGTGTGTGTGTGCGCGCCTGTGTCTGTATGCATGTGCATGTGCGTGTGCGTGTACGCGCTAACACATGCGTATACATCTGTCTATCTGTGTCTGTGTGTGTGCTTGTGTCTGTGTGCATGTGCGTGTGCGTTTACGCGCTAACACATGCATATACATCTGTCTATCTGGGTAACCACGCTTGTTTCTGTGTCTCTAATTGTGAATGCGTGAGATATTGCATGATTTATGTACATAGCATTGCATGTCAAATACATAAAAATGCATGACCTGGGTTTAAGGGAAAAAACAAGCGTGTAAAATGTTAAAGAGATCTACACTGCACAGGTAGACCTGTACACCAGCTTGTTAATGCAAATATTTAATCAGCCAATCATGTGGCAGCAACTAAATGCATAAAAGCATGCAGAAATGGCCAAGAGCTTCAATGTCAGAATGGGTAAGAAATGTGATCTCAGCGACTTTGACCGTGGAAAGAGTGTTGGTGCCAAAGCCGGTTGTTTGAGTATCTCAGAAACTGCTGATCTCCTGGGATTTTTATGCAGTCTTGCAGAGAATGGTGCGAAAAAACAAAAAACATCCAGTGAGCAGCAGTTCTCTGGGCAACTCAATCAGATGTACATGCAGGTCCTCATCAGTCAAGCAAAGCCAGCATGTCACTGTGATGTTTCCATCTTTTAAACTTGAGAGACTATGTTGCCATATTCGTTGTGCCTCAAGTTCCCATGGTGCAGAACCTTTGTTCGTCAGTGAGATTTCGCTGAAGTGCCTGATGGGAAATGTAGTTGATGTCTCCTCAGAAGACCTCCTTTGCTGAGCATGGCAGAGTGATAAATAATTTTTTTAAATCATTTCACTCAACGCTTATGAGAATGAAACTTTTGGCATATATTACCATCACAAGTAACCCAAGTAACGACATATGTATTTAATAAATTAACTGCCACGGCCTGCCAAGGAAAACCTGTAGGCTCTGTGGCTCTGCGGTTCTGTAGGGTCAAAGCAGTGGGCTTTAATTAGAGGACGGATGTGTTTTCAGATGCAGCTGCGTTTGTGCTTCCAGCCACGCCCCCCCCCCCCCCCGCCGCCCTGCTCTTAACGAGACGGGTAATTATCAGATATAATTAGAGCAGCGCGCTGAGTCAGGAGTCACTGCCCCACCATGGGGTCGGGCTTCCTCCAACGCACCGAACACGACCCCAGCCTCCCCCAGACCTCTCCAGCCTCCCCCAGACCTCTCCATCACCACCCCTCTCTTACCGCGACCGCAACCGTTCCACCGAGCCCCCAGAACCGCGCGGCTCGGGCAGGGGTCCCCAAACTTACTAAACTTACTCAAATCTGCAAAAAGGTGCCGTGTTTATCACTGTCAAAGCATGGCCTCATGCAGTGCAGTGTGTGCAGTCTTGTACATTGTGTGCATTGTGTGTGAGTGTGTGTGAGTGTGTACAGTGTGTGTGAGTGTGTGTGAGTGTGTACAGTGTGCGTGCAGTGTGTGAATGTGAGTATGTGCAGTTGTGTGCCATGTGTACCATTTCATCTGTACGATTCAGTGGAAATGAAAATGGCCGCTGGCGTGGAATGGCATGTGGGAGCTGTTATTTCTGCCTGTCTGGTGTCTGCTGTGTAACGCTGTCAGAACCTGCACACTGGGGCCAGTGTGTTGATGTGGGCGTGGCGCCCCGCCGGTGAAACCGGACCAGCCGGAGTGACATTGTTTTTGAACTCGGTGCGTAGAGACTGGCTGTCTCTCCCCCTGGTGTGGGCCACCTGAGCCAATCAGAGAGAGGGTGAGACGAATGGCTGCTCGCCGTGGCGACGGGTTGATGGAGGAAGGGAGAAGGCGTGGCCTTGCGTAACGGGCGTTTCTGTCTGTGCGTGTAGGTACGGCACCCCTCAGCGCCCCCCGATGGCCTACGAGCCACACCTCACCCTGGACATGATGTCAAGTGGGGAGACCTCCTCCGGATTCACCAGCCAGGAGAGCACTATGGAGAGATGCAAGACAGGTACCAAAAACACACATGCGCGCACACACATACACACACCCGCACACACATACACACACCCACACACTCATGCACACATACACACACCCACACACTCATGCGCACCCACACACACACACACACACATACACACACACACACACACACATACACACACCCACACACTCATGCACACATACATACATACATACATACACGCACACACACTCATGTACACACATACACACTCATGCACAGACATACACACAAACACATGCATACACGCACACATGCACACACACTTACACACATACACAAATACACATACATACATATACGCACACACATACACACGGACATTCTCTCAGATACACTAATTTACACACGGAGTGAGTGAATAGTTCTGAGACAAGACTAAAAACAACCCAGTTTATAAGACCTGCAGACCTGCAGTGTATTTATGGTGCCTGCTGCCCTCTGGTGGCTGACAGGGAGAGGTGCAGTATGTGTCTTTGTTTCTGAATGGCTGCAGCAGTGTGTTTGAGCCGTGGTGTCTGTGTGTCTGTGCTGCTCCCCCTGCAGAGCCCCTGTGGCACGTGCCTGCGTCCTCACGAGGGCCCCCCCTGGGCGGGGCGGGGGGGCCGAAGAGGCCTGGCCGGCAGGACGTCCCGGGGAAGGACTCCCCCAACAGGCACCTGAAGGTGAGGACACGCCCCCGCTTTCAGATACACCCGCATGCAGATGCACATCCACTCAGGACGCAGATGCACATCCACTCAGGAGGCAGATGCACATCCACTCAGGACGCAGATACACATCCACTCAGGACGCAGATGCACATCCACTCAGGACGCAGATACACATCCACTCAGGACGCAGATGCACGTCCACTCAGGACGCAGATACACGTCCACTCAGGACGCAGATACACATCCACTCAGGACGCAGATACACATCCACTCAGGACGCAGATACACATCCGGTGTGATTTTGGACATTCACATCAACAAGACCCTGGCGAGAGAGAAATGGGGGAAGAACTGGTCATATAGTCCACCCCCCCGAAGAGGGGCATAGGGTCCTCAACACCTGCTCAACCCCAGAAAGATGGGACTTTTTCTTTACATTTCTGCCCGGTTTGGGACATCTTACATTCACCCTTTGTTCCTTTGTATTTTGTCATGATTTTGGTAAGATTTGTAATGTTTAGTTTTTCTTATTTTGTAATAATTTGTTTTCACACCTTTTTTTTAAATAAGGTTTTTCGTCTTTTAGTTCAAAATGAGTGTTTGTATTTGTTTAAATGATTCTTTTTTCTGTTATTGAGTGTGTTTTAAAAAAAGAAAAAAGATTTTAATATGTAAAGAATTTGAAATAACCAACAAAAACCAATACAGATACACATCCACATCCACATCCACAGCAGAGGCATTACTGAGGGGCAGCAGTGCAGAGCAGAGAGCAGGGTGCTGTTCATACACTGTGTTCAGCTTTAATACTGTCCCAGGTACTTTTGAATGTGTGTGCAACTCAAGGATTAGAGATATTACACAACACAACACAAATATAATGCTGTCCTGTGCATGTCTCTCTCTCTCTCTCTCTCTCTCTCTCTCTCTCTCTCTCTCTCTCCCTCTCTCTCTCTCTCTCTCCCTCCCTCTCCCTCCCTCTCCCTCCCTCCCTCCCCTCCCTCTCTGTCTCTGTCTCTGTCTCTGTCATATTCATTCATATTCTCTGTCTCTCTCTCCCCCTCCCTCCCTCTTTCTCTCTCTCCCCCCCTCTCTCCCCCTCCCTCCCTCTTTCTCTCTCTCCCCCCCTCTCTCTCTCTCTCCCTCCCTCCCCCCTCCCCCCTCCTCTCTCTCTCCCCCTCCCTCCCTCCCCCCTCCTCTCTCTCTCTCTCTCTCTCTCTCTCTCAGGGTGAGGCTCAGTACTCCAGTCACTCCAGCAGTAACACTCTCTCCAGCAACGCGTCCAGCAGCCACAGTGATGAGCGCTGGTTTGAGGGCGGGGTGGGGGGGGTGGGGGGCGGAGCGGCCGACCCGGCTGAGCTGGACCCCGACCCGCTGGGCAAGGGCGGCTCCAACGACAGCGGCATCGACTCCGCCCCTCTGTACACCCCCAAGGCCCCGCCCCCCAAGGCCCTGCACGGCTCGGCCACCTATAGCGGCCTGCAGGAGCTCGCTGGCCACGCCCCCTCCGCCGAGGCCCGCAGGAGGGAGTCCTCCCCCGCCGTCCCCACGCCGGCCAATCAGGGCAAGGGATACCGCACCCGCACCTTCCCCCCGCCCAGCGGCCACGCCGACTCCTACAAACCCAGGTGAGAGTGTGTGCGTGTGTGTGTGTGTGTGTGTGTGCGTGTGCGTGTGCGTGCGCGTGTGTGCGTGTGTGCGTGCGTGTGCGTGCGTGTGCGTGTGTGTGTGTGTGTGTGCATGTGCGTGCGTGTGCGTGCGTGTGTGTGCGTGTGTGTGAGTGTGTGCATGCGTGTGTGCGTGCGCGTGTGTGTGTGTGCATGTGTGCGTGTGTGTGCATGTGCGTGTGTGTGTGTGTGTGTGTGCGTGTGTGTGCATGCGTGTAGCAGACCCACTGCCCTATATTCCTGCCCTATATCCTCTCCTCTGTCCCCTGCTGATGGCCCTCAGCAGTCCCTGCTGCAGCTCACGCTGTAGGCTAATCCCCAGCTGGGGGCCACTGTGTGGGGGTTTTCCCCCGACAGGACGTCCAGCTGTGTCCCCCAGCCTCCCTGCCCCTGTGGCAGACAGCCCGGCCGGGGGATTAAGGGATTTCATGTGTACTGAAGAGTGTTTGCTCCACGCCGCCCCCCCACCACTGCCCCATTCCAACAGAGAGCCTCAGACCCCGAACTGGAGCTGTCCCGGCGATTAAAACTTCTGATTCACCCTGAAGGAGCCTGTGTG
>NC_083772.1:7408871-7416371 GCF_963514075.1 Conger conger
ACTGATAAAGACAGCCACAAGCCCCCCCCTGCACACCCTCACACTACAGCAGTCTTCACTCTGCCAGCAGAGGGAGCTCTTTCCCTGCATCACGAGAGCCCTGCATCTGAGTATATCGTTGGAGAGAAGTGAAGCGAGCTCCTTGATTGAAATTGAGACAAAAGTCCACACTGAGCGCCCGACCCGGAGAAGACCCGTAAGGGCAGGCGTCCGCGTGACCCAGTTTAGCACGTAAAGCGGGTTGTGAGCGATCGCACACTGTGTGAACGTAATAATGATATCGACAGCAATCGTCGAGCGCCACAGAGTCTCTGTGACACGCATACAAAAATATAAAAACCAGCAAGTGTTTGCACAAAGGGGATGTTCGACTTGTCTTGAATGTGTGTCGTGAGTCTGTCGGTCTCTCCGGGGCTGCGCCCTTGTTTTCTGAGGACAGGAAGTGACATGGCACACCGCCGTGCGCTTCCCCAGAGATGCCGTAGATATCCGTGGTGACCCCACCGTTACTCTACTGTAATGTACTGTATGAAAGTGCATTTTGCTGAATTATGTCACCTAGCTGTGGTTCAGCCAAAGAGGCACTATTCAAGAGCGGGCGGGACACGCGTCCCAATCCAAAAAAAAATGAAAAAAAGTATATATCTATGCTCATTAAACGTAAAGACACTATATTTGTACAGCTAGCTAGCTAGTTTATATTCCTATATAGAATCTATTTTTCTGAAGCGTGTGTGAGCCGTGTGAAGTGAGGGGCAGGATTTGAATGTGGGGGGCGGGGCTAGTGGCTCTTGTCACAGGGACGGATTTTTGTCTGCGGTCCTAGGCTCCCCCCCCCCCCCCCTACCTGTGCCCGGGGTTTCAAGCTAATTCGGGGACAGAGGGTCTCCTAAATTCTATAGGGGCCCCACATAGAACCCGTTCTCTCAGCTCCACGTGGCTGGGTGGACTCACGTCCATGCATGCTGTGGACAAGCCAGCTGAAACTGGACAAGTGCCCCCCTCCCCCTTCCTAAACAACTGGACCCCCCCTCTCAGGACCTCTACTGGCTGACCTTTCCTAAGACAACATCTATTTATTTCTATTTATTATCCGTGTGTACGTGTATACCCGCACAGCTGTGGCCTATCAATAACTGGAAGAGAGGGACACCGCGAAATGAGAGGCTGAAACCCAGTCCGCGTTTCTGTCCCTGAGCGACACACACTCCCTCTCATCCCCCCCCATCCTGCTCACTCTCTACCTCTTGCCCTCTCTTGCTCCCTCTCTCTTTTTCTCTCTCTTGCTCCCTCTCTCTCTTGCTCTCCCCTCTCTTACTCTCTCGCTCACAAACACTCTCAGAAACACAAACACACTAAATACGTGCATGTAAATAACCCTCGGACCCACAGTTCCACACACAGTCGCGTATAAAATCTTACTCTCCAATAATACACCCCAAGAGTAACATAGGTCGGACAGAGACACAGATATAAGCCCTCTCCCTCTCCTGCGGTCTCTCTTGCTTTTCCAAAAGCTCCCCTTGTGTTTTCTGGTCACGGCCATCTCGATGCACTGTCCGTGTTGTCATTCTTTCAGTACTGTAGTCACTGTCCCAGCAGTGCAGGGGATACCTGGCCCAGGTGCAGACCCCCGCAAGGTAACGGAACCACAGCAGCATATTACTGAGACTTAGGATCAACACTAACAAACCGTGCTGTGATTGTTTTGCAAATGTGTCTGCACCGTCATTGTCTTAAGTTGTTTTTGTTTTTTTTGTATTTTGTTTTAAAGAATTTATTTTTATGCATTTGATTTTTTTTTTTAGTTGTTTAAGCTAAAATAATGAATATATTAATGTTCACCACAGTACAGATGCAGGAATCATAAACGGTAATAAAAAGCTTCAAATTGTATGTGATATTTTTTTGTTTTACTTGTTATTTTTTAATAATTTATTATTGGGACACATTGGCCACTTTTGCAAGCAGAAAAAAACTAAAAACGATTCTGAGGGGGTATAAGAGGGCACTCTGCTTCCTAGTGTAAGCTGTTTGATCTTGGATCTTTGTACAAATTTGATTTTATTTTTAATTCTGTTTTTTATTTTATTCTGACGTTTGGAGCTTCCTGCAGAGACAGGGGGTGCTGTAGATGAAAAGTGACAGTTGATATTTCTCTTGGTGTCTGCTGGGGATGTTGTATCAATGAGTGCACATTGAATGGTGTAAATTATCTTCTCATTATTTTATAAGAAAAAATATATTAAAAAGGAAACAAAATCTTTCATAAAGTTGGGGTCTTATTTCTTTGCTCTGGTTGTTTTGTGATCATTAATCAACCTGTAACCAGACTGATTTCCATGTCCATTTTTTGTATGCGTTTTGTTTCTGCTTGCCAGCTTATGTGGTGAACGCAAAATAAATGTCTAATAGAAACTCTTTGGCAACATTCATATTGATTTCTGAAGGCAAGTAAAAGCCTGATCTTTCTTGACTAGTCTTATTGATAACTTTAACTTTTCACAGTACACAACATCTATCCATATTAATCTGCTCACCTCCTCACTGTACAAAAAAGTATTTTCCTGTTTTCCACTTTGTTTTAACTCTCAGTGTATCATGTAAGCAAAATGGAAAAAATATATAATGCTTTTTGCTTTTCTTTTTTCCCCTCTCTCCAGTTGGGAATGCCCGATCATATACTTATGTATCAGAGCTCATTACTGCTAGCTCTGCTCTTGATTCAGGAGAGCTGGCTTAAGCACTCGATGGCTTAAGCACTTAGCCAGTGGGGCTGGCCCAGAGACCAGACATGCAGCTTAACAAGTTGCCCGTTATCCTGGCTAACTGATACCCTGCCATCCACGGGCAATGCTCCAGTGTCAAAGTGTCCCTGAGCAATACAAATGCTCCTGACGAGCTGGTTGGTGCCTTGCTTGGCAGCCAATCGCCGTTGGTGTGCGAGTGTGTGCATGAATGGGTGAATGGAGAAGCATCAATTGTACAGCGCTTTGGATAAAGGCGCTATATAAATACCAACCATTAACCATTTACAAGAACAAAACCTGAAACGCATGAGCCACCCACGAGCTCCTAGACTATGAAAGTTTGATAGCATATCCATATTTGTATACCTAATAGGCCTGTTTTGTTTTTTGTTTTTTATTACCACCCCACATTGAACTGCAGATTGAGCACTGGCGGAGTACAGGGAGGGGGCTGTGCAGTGTTGTTGTGTTGTGTTTGCGTGAGAGAGAGTGAGAGAGGGATTAAAGTACGAGTGTGTGTGTTGATCAGAGAGCGAGAGAGGGATTAAAGTGAGGGTGTGCGTGTTGATCATTTGGTTGCAGGTGATAAATTGGTGGTATGTGTTTGTTGCATGCATTACATTATTGGCATTTGGCAGACGCTCTCATCCAGAGTGAGGTACAGTTGATTACACTACGCAGGAGACAATCCTCCCCTGGAGCAATGCAGGGTTAAAGGGCCTTGCTCAAGGGCCCAACGGCTGTGCGGATCTTATTGTGACTACACCGGGGTTACCTTAACCACTATGCTACAGGCCGCCCCTTCAGGTGCTCCCAGCATGGTTTGGTTTGGCTCATGGTTTGTTACAGTACTGGGTCTGCTACCTGTCAAGAGCATAGTAATATTATGAGAATGTGCTTTGCATAAGAATTCCTATACATGCATTATATTCTGAATTTTAATTTCCATTGCTATAATTTCCCATTTATATTGCATATGTTTATAAATGTAGTTTTAAAATATCAAAATTTTCAATTAATTATATTAATATATAATTAATATATGATTTTTTAAACTGATATAGATATTTCATACCTGGTTTGTTTATAAAAATGCATAAAACGTTTTCCTGGACTATGACAGGGTTTATAAAACCATTTCTGGCTTGACAAAAACATTGATTTACAGATGTACAACCACATTTATGTTTGATATACCTTAAAGGATTAACATGGCGGTTGAATGTGATACTTGCCAGTTGTCTTTAGGCAACAACAAAACAAATGTGCATAATAGTTTTTTATTCAGTCATTTAAATGTATTTTAAAAGTTGTTTTTCAAAGCTTAAATTTCCCACAAAAGTTCACCCAAACTGTCTGGGCGTGGTAATTACAACGGCCAATTACCTATGATTGACAGACCGTGTTCCCACTTTTCACACATTGTTGTTTGTTACCATAGCTACCTCCATGATACGCGCTCATCTTGGGAGACTGGATTTTCAGAAGCTAGCTAACTTGGTATATCGATAGGATAAGGACGCTGACTTAGCCAATAATATTTTTTGCTAGCTAGCCAAGTTGAGATAAAGGCAGCTAAAGTCAACGTTAGGAGAGTGGTTATCCTCGTGTGACGCACTACGAGGAGTACATTCTCAACCGGTTGAAAATAGGACGATACATTCACGCCTACTTCTCCAAAACTAAAGAACGGACATATTTAATTATTTCTTCGCGTTTCTTCAACGCTTATCCTTTAATACCGATAGTGCGCGCACCCTCTGAGTTGTCGGACAAATTTGAGAATAAATCGTACGTTTCCGACTGTCTCCGAAAATCACGTGATAGCATCACATGTGTCGCTTAAGTCCCAACTGTTCCAAGATTGTACTACCGGCTGTTTTGTTAGCCTGCCAAGAATGGCTGTTGTCAAGAGATGCGGTATTGCGGATAGCCTTGCACCGTGACTGCGGAAATGGAAACAGACGTTGCTGCGAGCGATGGATTGAATTCTCAGTTATGTCAGAGTGGTCATTCTTGTGTTAGCTAGCTAGCCACCAGAATGCTACGGAACTAATTTGCTATAGCTACCTAGCCAGCTAGCTTGTGATAAGATCGCTGTCACACTTCGCTCTAACGTTAACCATCATATGCCAATAATGTTTACTATTCAGTAAGAAGCATAAGTTATACTCATTTTACTAGCTAATTAGATTATTGTTCGCAATGCCTTCTGTTAATAGCATTCCGTTATGGGCAAAAACAAAATGTAAAGTTATTAGCATCGTGGTGACTATTCTAGGCAAGTTAGATATTAGTAGACCGTAACAAATAAGATTTGTTAAGCCAGTTTGCTCTGCTAACTTTGTCATGCGTAAAGTTGTAAGAGGCGCGTGATGTTTCACTGTAAACCACATGCACCGTTTCTGCTACCGGTCGTACAGGATCAATTTACTGTTCAATTTTATTTAAACTACATAAAGTAACAGGGGTTGCTAGTTAACTAACGTTAGCACTTAGCAGCTAGAAGCGGATGGCTTTAGTCGTCTTGTAGCCCACGTATTAAATATTTGTTCGTAAATACCTGTGATTTGCAACGTTAAGGAGTCTGACCGAAGCACTCTTTGCTAGCTAACTTGCTACTTGCGACGAATTAGCTACATTTGCTAGATATTAAACATTGCAACCTGAAGGAACTTGTGAAGTTTGAATTCTGCCAAATAGTAACTACCTAGCTGTAACAAGCGTGTCGAGGGACACGTAATGTATGCACACAGGGTGTATTTGTATTTACCGTAATGCACAAAACGCAATAGAACGACAATTTCAAACCAAAGTCAAGAACTTGTTGGCTAATGTTACAGAACATTTCTGAAAAATGACATGCAAGTGACATATCCGGGGAATTTTGCAAAGTCGCCAGGTTGGCAAATAATGTGATGTGAAAGTTGGTGGATTACGTTTGCTTATATGCATTACTGCAGGCTAGCGAAATTTTTGGTTTTTTATGGCTGTGCTTCTTAATGACGTGTTACAAATGCACACGTAGAACCAAGATTCGCCAGAAACGTTTAACTGTGACGAGAGGGCGTCGTTGATTCCTGGCCGCCGATAAACTTGCACGATCATTGTAAAAATGTCGAAAGGTAGAAGGTACAGGGCGGCTCCTGCCAGCAACGGCGGCACGCTTTCCAGCTGTGGCCAGGTGTGGAAACCTCGGCCTCGCGTACTGTTATGTTGCCTGTGTGTGGTCCTTTCCGTGACACTGCTGTTGGGGATTTACTTGTCCAACGACACGATCGGTACCAACGCGCCTGTCCAATCTGCAGACCTTGCAAAAGAAAAGGTAAGATTTTTAGGGTGTAACTTCGACATTCGGGTTATTTTTAAGCTTCGGTGGCGCCAGCAAGGGCATTATTTTCCAGGCATCTGATGTCTGTCGTGTCCATTTGAAGATTTCAAGTCCGCTCATACATTCTGTTGAGTGGGTCTGGCTTTCTGCTAAACTTTATATTAATAAATAATGAATACAAAATGTTTTGCTAAGAACGTCATCTTAGGTAGCATATTGTTAAATTTAAGGTGGTTTAATAGAAAATGTAAGAAATAGGTTATTTGAGTCAGTGTACATGAATTGATGTACACACAAACTGGTCTGTCTGGTGCTTATATTACAGGTAACTACTGCACTGAATAATGCCTATTTGTTGTACTCAGTGTATTGTCACCACATTCAGTGTCACATTGGTTTGTTTGACAGATGGTCACAAGTATATGCAGCCTTGATGGGTTGGTATCCATACATTTTAGATTGATTGTGGGTGGAATCTGGCAGTCAGTGAGTTATAACGGCAGTTTGTTTCTAAGGAGATACAGTTGTGTCACAGTAATCCTATTTTCCTCATCCTCTCACTCCCATTCTCTCTGTCCCTCTTCCTTTCTACTGCATGCCCTCCTCCTTTTCTGTCCTATCCTATGCCTTCCCTTCTTTCTCTCTCACCCTTCTCTATCCATTCCTCCCCCTTCTATTTCTCTTTTCCCATCCTCTCTCATCCCTCTCTTCCTTGCTCTGTCTTTCTCTCCCTTCTCTCTCCACCGTTCCCTCTAACTCCCTCTCTTCCCCTCTCCCTTTCCCTCCCTTTCCCTCTCTCCCTCTCTCTCCCCCCTGTCTCTCCCTCTTTCTCCCTCTCCCCCCCACTCTCTCTCCCTCTCTCTCCCCCTCTCTCTCCCTCTCTCCCTCTCCCCCCCACTCTCTCTCCCTCTCTCTCCCCCTCTCCCCCTCTCTCTCTCTCTCTCTCTCTCTCTCTCCCTCCCTCTCTCTCTCTCCCTCTCCCCCCCACTCTCTCTCCCTCCCTCTCTCTCTCTCTCCCTCCCTCCCTCTCTCCCTCCCTCCCTCTCTCTCTCTCTCTCTCCCTCTCTCTCTCTCCCTCCCTCCCTCTCCCCCCTCTCTCTCTCTCTCCCTCCCTCCCTCTCTCTCTCCCTCTCTCTCTCTCTCTCCCCCCTCCCTCCCTCTCTCTCCCTCTCCCCCTCTCTCTCTCTCTCCCTCCCTCCCTCTCTCTCTCCCTCTCTCTCTCTCTCTCTCCCCCCTCCCTCCCTCTCTCTCCCTCTCCCCCCTCTCTCTCTCTCTCTCCCTCCCTCCATCTCTCTCTCCCTCTCTCTCTCTCCCTCCCTCCCTCTCTCTCTCTCCCTCCCTCCCTCCCTCCCTCTCTCTCCAGTTGTCTCACAGGCCCAGTAAGCAGTCCTCGGCCCAGGTTCGGCGGCTGGTGTCCCA